>NC_088802.1:24601520-24657863 GCF_011386835.1 Chrysemys picta bellii | reverse complement strand
GGAGAGGTGCTAACAGTTGACCCCCTGCTGTTTTTGCAAATATAGGGGTATGCAGGGGACAGAGGCTTTTTTAGTTCTCCTCACAGGACACTGCATGTCAGTGCTGGAGAAGAGGGCAGATTCCCGGGGCTGTGTTCTTAAAGGCGCAGGCATCCCAATTCCTAGACTGTCAATGCTTAGACACCACAGCTTCTCTCTGCTTTTCACACCCCAGATATTTCCATCTAGGACATGAGTTCAAATACATTGTCCCACTCCCTCACTCTTGAGTCACTAAGACCAGGGGAGACTAGTTAGGCAGCCTCCAAATGTCCAGGTTCCGTTCTGTCACCAGGGAGGGGCTTAAAAAGAGCTGACTATAAAAGGACACATTTATGGAAAACTTTTCCAAACTGTCATTTCTACAATCTTTCTGGCACTTTTGCAGGTACAGATTTGAGGACTCAGTGATGCTTGGGATGAACATTGGCCAAAGCAAAGATCAGAAAACCTAAGAAGTTTACTTTAAAACAGTGTTTCCCCCAAACGTGGGCACTGTGCATCACCTCAGTAGACTGAGAATCCTGAAGATTTCCTTTCCCATTTCAAATGATTTATTTTCTGTTCCTTTGGGAGAGGCAGGAACCTCTCAGAAATGAGAATCCAACACACAGAATGGTCAGGCAACCCACAGGGCACATCCCAGGAATGACACTGGAGCTATAGAGACGCTATTGCAATAGCTATTAGGATACAGACTGGAGGGCTGTTGCATGGAAAATATGGGACGTCAGTTCATGATGCAACAGCATTAGAGAGAATCACAGCTACACTTGTCAGAGAGGTCATACAGAGAAGTACCCTGCCCTGCCCAGCTCCCACGCACTGGTGATAACCCAGCTTTCATCCTTAGGGTCCTGGGCTGAAAGTATTGTGTGGGAGAAGGTCCTTGCATGCTAGTCCTGCTCCTGATGTATGGGCTGAGATCCCTAAAAGGAGGATTCCAGCATGTTGTCTGTAGTTACCTCTGTTCCAGGACTGATGTCTATAGTGTAAAAACAAAAACATTACATTAAGAAATTACCCAGACTCTACATCACTGGTTTTCCAGTGGGAAACCAATCTGCAAGATCCTGAATTCTGCTACCGCTCAGTAGAAGGGTGAGAATATTGTTAAATAAACCAACATTAGTAATTACCGATAACATCAAAGTTCCTTGGGAAAAATATTTCCATTGGGGGTGTGTAGGCTGTTCGGTCAGGGCTCATCCCTCTCCGGGGTGGCGGGGAGCCAGACCGCCTCGCTACTTTGGTCAGGTGTGTCGGGGAATTAGCTTGGCTGTGCGGCAAACAGTCAGCAGCTCTGGCAAGGGCTGAGCAAACAGTTCAATAGTAGCAAGCCCAGGCCCTGGATCAGGGCGGGCAACAAACAGTCAGTAGCTCAGGCCCTCAGGCAGAGGCTGAGCAAACAGGTTCAAAAGCAAGCCCCAGGCTCCTGGCTCTGAGCAGCCGGGGAGAGGGGGAGACTGCCACCTGCAAGGTGGCTGGCGGGGGGGTGGGGGGGGGACACACAGGCCCACCCACTCCACTGCAACCCAGCCCGGGGCCTTAGCAGCGGCAGAAGACCCGCTGCTGTGTCAGTGGGGATCCTGGCTGCAACACACTGACATTGGCTCTGGCAGTGTTGCAGCCACACTTGGGTCGGCTGCCCCCGGGCTACTTTCTATCTCCCCCTCTAGAGGTACCTGGGTCCTGAGGCCATCCTCCATGGGGTCACACACCATGGGCTCCTCGGGGTAGCTGGCGAGCGGTAGGCCTGGCAGTTCCTTGGGGTAACAGGTGAGCGGTAAGCTTGGCAGCGTCTCTGGGCTCAGGCTACCATCAGGCATTGGCTGCTCTGGCCAGTTCTCGTGTCGGCCGTCGATCGCCATGGTCTTCCCATCGAGAGCTAGGCCACAAGCGTCTGGTCACTCCGGTGGTTGAGTTCCAAGTGAGATCTGGAGTCGGGCTTTTATACTTCCTGTCCTGTGCCCTGATCTCTGAGGAGTGGGTGCAGGGTTTGCTGGCTCCGCCCACTTTGGTGTCCAGAGAGGCTCGGCCCTCTCCGGGGTGGCAGGGGGACAGACTGCCTCGCTACAGGGTGTAAGTGGGAGAGAGAGATTCTTTCATCCAAATCTTTCAGTTGCAAACTATGTATTAAACTTACTTTACATTCAGTTTCCAGTGAGTCTGTTAAATTGGCTTCAGCACCCAATCTAGCAGGCTTCAGTCATCTAAGCCATTTTTTCCTCATGCAATTGTTCCACTGAAGACAATGGTACAATTGACATGAGCAAAGATTGCTGAGTAGTCTCAGGCTTTCTATGGCCATGGACTCCAGGGGCGCTGCATTACATTTCAGCCATGCAGAGCAGTGACCTCATACAGCTGGTATCGGAAAGAAGATTCCTCTGGGTGAGGGAGGTTGGTGGATTTTACTGTCTGCACAGAAAACACAGAGCTGACTCCCCAGGCTCAACCTCTTCAGAGGCGGAATCAAGGGAGACGCAGCCAAATATGAGGACTCTGCACTTTGTAAGTGGAGGGGGAAGAACATGTTCTAAGACAGATCACAGCAGCCACTTGTCCATTCAGGTAGATGCAGGTGTCTTTGTTGAGAAGATCCAGTTTCTATAGAATGATGAGACCCAATTACCTCAGGGACAGAAACCGAGTCCTGGCCGCCAAACCCTGAGAAATAAGAGGTAATCACTCAAAGCTTGAGCTGTCCTGTGGTTACAGGTGAGCACCATCTTCCTGACTGTGTTTCTATATCACCTTCCAAAGAGGGGCAGGAATGTGCTTTGTGAAAATAATTGGCAGCGTTGTTGTAACCGTGTTGGTCCCAGGCCATTAGAGAGACAAGGTGATATCTTTTATTGGACCAAGTTTTGTTGGAGAGAGAGATAAGATCTCTAACTCTCAAAAGCTTGTCCCTCTCACCAGCAGAAGTTGATCCAATAAAAGATATTACCTCACTCACCTTGTCTCTGGGAATATTAGCAGTTTTAGCCTCACCTTCCCACAGCAGTGCCAGTCAGTATTAATAGCACCATTTAACAATGGGGAAATTGAGATACATGTCTTGTGAAAGGTCCTCAGCTAAGGATCTGGCTCAAGATAATGAGGGTGAAGCCTGGAATAGAATAATGGAAATCAAAACTAAGTGAAGCTGATAGAAAGGAACATTAAAATGGCATGTTAGGTGGGTGAAGTATAAGAATGAAATTAGGAGGATGAGAGGGAATTTGAAGAACAAATGATTTTAGTTAAAAGTAAATAACTAAAACTGTTTCACTATATCTGAGTCAGGCAGGTTGCAAGAGAATCCATGAGTCAGCTGAACCCAGGAATAAATAAGATACACATTGCAGAGCTGCTGTGGTTGAGATTTAAGGCACCTAGGAATTGGGTGTCCTAATCGCCAATTAGAATTAATGTCCCAATCCTATAGACAGTTTGACAATCTCCTCTCAAATGATTTCTTTGTATCGATCTTCACCAAAAAGTGTTCTGAAGTAATCTGCGCCAGGTCAACTTTTTTCAGGGAACAGCCTGTCAGAGGCTGAATATCAAAAGTGTAGCTTCTTGAACTAGCTGGAATTTGGGGTTTCGCTGGATCACTTTAAGAGAACGTAGTAATATAGGAATTGCCAGATTAGATCAGACCTAAGGACCAACCTGTCCAGTACCGTTCTCCGAGAGCGAGCAGGACTAGCTGTTTCAGAGGCAAATGTCAGAACACTGCAATAGCAGTTCTGGGATAGTCTCTCCTCACATGTGTCATGTTGGTCTAGAATAGCTCAGTTTGGAATAGATATTAAAACCTCATGTTTTGGGGGTTAAGCCAATCTCTATTGTTGCCATTAATTATGATAACTGGATATTTATA
Source organism: Chrysemys picta bellii (assembly GCF_011386835.1). NCBI lineage: Eukaryota > Metazoa > Chordata > Testudines > Emydidae > Chrysemys > Chrysemys picta. Next base: position 24,653,953 of record NC_088802.1, on the reverse strand, counting down.
TGGCTATCAGGATCATCCAATCTCTTCTGGAATCTAGTTAAGTCCTTCATATCAAGGACTTCCTGTGGCAGTGAGTGTGATGCTCCCAATGGGGATGCAAGAGTGTGAGTGCCAAACTCAGGACAGACAGTTACAAACCAGGGCACAAACCCCTCATTGGTTGTCAGGTCTAAACTTAGATTTGCACCAACGAACTGCACCGAGTGCAAACTCCTCAGGCACTTAAAACAGCCTTGACAGAGTCTCCCCAGAAAGTCCTCTTGGTCTGTCCTGCCCCCCAGGTGAGCGTATCTGTGGTACATGGCCCCTTACGCCAAGAATCACAGCAATATTCAGGTTACTCCTGACTTCCGCCAGGTCAATTGCACTTTAGGTCTCACGCCAAAATGACACTGGGAGCCAATCCTATAGTGAACTACTGTATAGGAGGATTTATTAAATAGGAAAAGGAAATCAGGGCTGGCTTTCGGCTGATTCCACCGATTCCCCGGAATTGGGCCCTGCACCTAAGAAGGCCCCGTGTCCCCAGCTGGAGCGCGGCAAGCCCCGCTGCCCTGCTCCCCCGGCCCGAGCCCTGCAAGCCCCCCAGCCCCGCTCCCCTGACCGGAGTGCAGCAAGTTCTGTGGCCCTGCTCCGCCACTGGAAGCCCAGTGGCCCTGCTCCCCCGTCTGGAGCGCCGGCTGGAGCCCAGCAACCCTATGGCCTGCAACCCCGGCTGGAGCGTGGCAATCCGAAATGCCGCTGAAGACTGGGAGCACCGCCCGATGAGTACAAGCCCCACAAATCGGACCCCGCACTTGCTAAAGCCGGCCCTGAAGGAAATGAGAGTTATTTACAAAGGTTAAAGCAAGAAAACAGACCCATGAATGAGTCACAGTCTAAGGTTTCAAAAGGTAATACAGGCTTCTCTCAGCAGCAAGCTGTATGTGACCTTTAGGGCTAACCCAGGCTAAGCCGCTGGGGATCTCTTGCTAATGCCTAGAAACACCCTGCCCTGAGCATCCAAGCAGCCTAGAGATCCCTAATTCCTTTTGTTTGGGGTTTTTATCCCCCTCCTGCCATCTGCTCTGAGCTGCAAACTCAGACCACTCACATGATTCATCTTCATAAGGAGGAGAGCAGAACAATAAGTCTCTAGTCCTTTTGTTGATGGTTTCTAAATCCAGCTGTAGGGAAATTCCAGTTGGAATATCCACCCATAGCACACCTGGTATTAGGGTGACCAGATGTTCCAATTTTATAAGCACAATCCCGATATTGGGGACTTTGTCTTATACAGGGCTGGCTCCAGGCACCAGCTGAGCAAGCTGGTGCTTGGGGCGGCAGATTGTTCGAGGCAGCATTCCGCCCAATCCTAGGGCAGCATGGCCACATTTTTTTTCGTTCCGCTCCGGCCGACCTGTAGGGGGTGGCGGCGCAGGGGACCGGAGGACGGGAGCACCCTGCAGCAAGCCTGGCACGCAGTCCTCGTCCTTCCGTCCCCACCGACCGGAGCGGAGCCCTTCCAGCAGGTGGCGGCGCGGCGGGAGGGGCTGCATGTTAGCGCCCCTGCTGTAGCCCTGGCCACCCCCCTTCTCTCTCTCTCTCCCGCCCGTTCCCTCCGCTAGCCGGTCCCCCTGAACCCACGCTCTGTTTTTTTTGCTTTGCCGTTGTGGCCGCCCCATTTTTTTTTTTTTGGCGCGCTTGGGGCGACCAAAAAGCCAGATCCGGCCCTGGTCTTATACAGGTGTCTACTACCCTCCCCCCCCCAATCTCCTGTCCTGATTTTTCACACTTGGTATCTGGTCACTCGATCTGGTACAGGATGGATTTCCTTTTTCAGGAGAGGCTTCATGTCTGTGGAAGACCAATTCTTCACACTCATTAATGTCCCTCTCTTGTGGTGATTCATACTCACAGAAGCTCACTACAACCGCTCAAATATTGAATTACAATATGGAACAGACATTACAGGGGAGATTAATGATTAATGCAGGTAGCAACTGACAAGCATTCAACACTTTCTTATAATTCTAATACCCATATTATTAATATTAATCCACAAGTGAGCCAGACTCATTCCTGCTTTGTATCTGTTAGTGTCCTGCTGAGACCGGGGGACCTTGGCATGAGCTAACACTGGGTCTGCCAGCATCACAGTGAGTGCCACAGTTTAATTGCACTTTGGGTGAACAAGTATTTCATTTTATAGATTTTAAGTTGCCCACCTTTTCATTTTGTTGCATGCCCCCCTTGTTCTTGGAGTAAGGGGTAGGGGAAACAGAAGATCCCCATTCTACCTTCTCCCAGTTTCCGCAGAAAGAGGACCATGAAACTGAGGATCCTGAATCCTGGCCCCTGAACCCTGAGAAACAAGAGCTCATCACTTCAAGCTTGGGCTGTCTTGTAGTTACAGGTGAGCACCATCTTCCTAACTGCATTTCTATACCACCTTCCAAACAGGGGCTTGAATGCGATTTGTGAATATTAGAGGGACAAGGTGGGTGAGGTAATATCTTTCATTGGACCAACTTGTGGTGGAGAACGAGAGAAGCTTTTGAGCTACACAGAGCTCTTCTTCAGGTGAATATTAACAGTTTTAGCCTCACCTTCCCACTGCAGTGCCGGTCAGCATTCACAGCACAATTTCATAGAGATGGAGTGTGAGATCCATGTTTGTGACAGGTCCTCTGACACAAATAAAGCTACCTTGATTTACACCAGCTGAGGATCCGGCTTAGTGTGAGTTCCAATCATAGAACTAGAAGGGACCTAGAGAGGTCATCTAGTCCAGTCCCCTGCACTCAAAGCAGAACTAAGTTTTATCTAGATAAACCCTGAGAGGTGTTTGTCCAATCTGCTACAATGATGGAGATTCCACAACCTCCCTTGGCAATTTATTCCAGTGCTTAACCACTTAAGTGTTTTTCCTGATGTCCAGTCTAAACCGCCCTTGCTGCAATTTAAGGCCATTGCTCATTGTCCTGTCCTCTTAGGTTAAGGAGAACAATTTTTTCCCCTCCTCCCTGTAACAACCTTTTAAGTACTGAAAACCGTTATGTCCCCTCTCAGTCTTTTCTTCTCCAGACTAAACAAACCCCATTTTTTCAATCTTCCCTCGTAGGTCATGTTTTCTAGACTTTTTATCATTTTTGTTGCTCTTCTCTGGACTGTCTCCAATTTGTCCACATCTTTCCTGAAATGTGGCACCCAGAACTGGACACAATACTACAGTTGAGGCCTAATCAGCACAGAGTAGAGCGGAAGAATTACTTTTCCTGTCTTGCTTACAGCACTCTTGCTAATACATCCCAGAATGAGATTTGCTTTTTTTGCAACAGTGATACACTGACTCATATTTAGCTTGTGATCCACTATGATCCCCAGATCCCTTTCCGCAGTACTTCTTCCTAAGCAGTTTTTTCCCCATTTTGTATGTGTGCAACTGATTGTTCCTTCCTAAGTGAAGTACTTTGCATTTGTCCTTATTGAATTTCACCCGATTTACTTCAGACCATTTCTCCAGTTTGTCCAGATCATTTTGAATTTTAATCCTATTCTCCAAAGCACTCACAACCCCTCCTGGCTTGGTATCATCTGCAGACTTTATAAATGTACTCTCTATGCCATTATCCAAATCATTGATGAAGATATTGAACAGAACTGGACCCAGAACTGATCCCTGCAAGACCCCACTCATTACGCCCTTCCAGCATGACTCTGAACCACTGATAACTACTATCTGGGTATGGTTTTCCAACCAGTTATGCACTCAGCATATATATATAGTAGCTCCATCTAGGTTGTATTTCCCTAATTTGTTTCTGAGAAGGTCATTCAAGACAGTATCAAAAGCCTTACTAAAGTCAAGATATACCAACTACCACTTCCCCCCATCCATATGGCTTGTTACCCTGTCAAAGAAAGCGCTCAGGTTGGTTTGACATGATTTGTTCTTGACAAATCCATGCTGACTGTTACTTATCACCTAATTATCTTCTAGGTATTTGCCAATTGATAGAGCAAATAATTAAGCAATTATCTTTTTCCGGGTACAGAAGTTAAGCTGACTGGTTTGTAATTCCCCAGGTTGTCCTTATTTCCATTTTTATAGATGGGCACTATATTTGTCCTTTTCAAAGTCTTCTGGAATGTCTCCCATCTTCAATGGAGTGGTGAGTGGTGATGCTCACTAGCCTGGATCACACATGCAAGATTGTTTCTAGACTCTGAGTTCAGGGACAGCATCTTTCCCCCACTCCAGTGCCTTTCTTGTTCCTGTATTATTATTATGGAATGGGGAGTGTCACTCCCCAGTTAGGGTTGCACATCAGTCTGCTTCTGCCCATTCCTAAAACCCACCCTCCAAAGAGCTGTATTTTATTACTGCTACATAGTTAATGTCGGGAAACAGAAAAGGCACTGCCAGTCCCTCACCACATAACCATCACAGGAACTAAGGGAGAATTTACTCCACTTCATAAATTATGACAAAGTGATTTCTTGTGAGGGGGTGAAAATTGTTTCTTTTCCTACAGAGAATTGAAAAGCTGAATATACCAGGATATATTATTAGATTTATTTCCATTAATTCTTACAGAAGATCGGTGCCTAAAGACACTAGACCACATTGGAAATCTCAGTCCAAGAATTCAGTTGATGTATTTATTGATTTTGTCTCCTAAGACATGGCATGATTCTGGCCATTGTCAGAAGTGAAATACTGCATTTAAGCATCATTGTTAAGCTCTGGTATGTCACTAGATGGTATATGATATGGCAGATCAGATCATTTCTCTGTTTATTAGTATTGGCTACCAGAGAAATGGGCTGTTATAGTAGTCATTGGTATCCACATACAGCACCCTTTTCCCCCATCAGAGCAATGTTCTGTCCTCAGATTGAGACTCCTGGCACTTAGCTCAGAAATCTACATTTCGTCTTAAAATTTCAGCCTGAAACCAGGAGAGAGAGGGAGTTTCTGAATATTTATGGAATTAATTCATGAGATTTGATTAACTTTTAACTCTGTCCTTCTGTAACAAGGTTGGGACTCACCACCACGGCACCTCCTACTGCTTACTCCAGGAATTAGCTCAGTCCAGTGGAGCGTCTCCTCTCGGTGGTATCCTGCCCATTGTCTTGTCCTCGGTTGGCTTCTTAACCCACGTCGCTCACCAACTCGCGGCGGCTTCTTCCGGACCACTGCCCTCCAGCAGTGCCTCTTAGTCCAGCCACACCCCCTTCCGGGGGAAGGGGATGCGGGGGTCAATCAGCAGTCTCTGTGTCCAGCCACCGTTGTCAACCAAACACCGCAAAGTCTAATCCCTCCTGTCAGGGATTTGGCGTGATCTATAATGGCCACTCCCTATGGCCAATGGCTGGGTGTACTGCAAGGGGAGAAGGGGGCGGGATCCAGGCCCACCGTCTACTCTGGGTCCCGGCCCATGGACCCTCTAGCGGCAGCATCGCTGTCCTCTTTCTCTCCCCTTGTCTGTCTGCTTCCCTGGACCGCTTCCCCTAAGGCCCCTCGCACCGGCTAGGTCCTTCCCCTCAGGGCCTGCAGCCTGGCAGACACTGGGCTGGAGTTTCCTTCTGCTCCCCCGGGCCTGCCCAGCCCTGCGCTGTCCCGGGTGCTAGTCTCCCACCCTGGAGACAGACCTTCCCCTGTTGAAGGACTGGGACAGACTGACTACTCCGTTCCAGAGCAGCCTTCTTATAGGGCTGAGCCTGGCCCTGATTGGCTCCCTCCAATCTGGGCCCTGATTGGCTTTCAGTAAGCCCTTTCCTGATAGGCTGCCAGCCTGCGCAGGCTCTCTAGCCCCCTCTCACATGGGGGTGGGGCACTTGCCCCACCACACACCCTCCCGCTTAAGAATGCTCCCAGGGGGAGGGAGGAGGAAGGAAAGGGGTCTTATCAACCCCACTTCCCTTGCAGCTGGGCCCGTAAGGCATCCCTTTGCTCCCGCAGGCTCTCCACTGTCTGGAGCAGCCTGCTTCCCACTACTAGGGTCTGAGTCCCCACTGTAGACCTCTCTGATCCTACGTGGGTTCGAACATCTGTTTGGGTTCCCACATCGGCCCTCCCGGCCCCTATGTGGGTTCCCTCTTTTAAGTGGGGCCTCTCTGCCCCAGCCCCCTTCTCTCTGGGGGCCTCAGCCTGCACTACCCCTTCCTGGCAGCTAGTTGCAGACCAAGCTTTAGCTTCTTCTGGCGCCCCCCCTTTTTGGCTCAGGGGCCAATTCCTCTTTATGTGGCCCTTGGTGTGGCAGTGGAAGCACCCTCGGCGCCTTCCCCATGCCACTGCCCTAGTCCTGCTTGTGTGGGCCCTAGCCCTTCCTTCTGGGCTGGACCGGGCCTTGGGAGCCCTGTAGGGGCACTCTCTCTTTAGGTGTCCCCGCTTCCCACAGACCCAACAAGCTCAGGGGCCCCTGTTCCTCTCACAGGGGGTGCGTTGTCTGGGTGAGGCTTCTCTGCCCTCTCCCAGTAGGGACACTCCCATCTGAAGTGGCCCATTCGCCCACAGGCGTAACATTCTTGAGCCCAGGCCCTGGCCTCTAGCCCTTGGCGCCTGGTCTCCTATTCGGTCTGGGTGCCCACCCCCGCAGCAGCCAGAGCACCTCACTCTGCTGCTCGACAAGCCGAGCCACCCAGGCCGTCCAGTATAATTCCTTGTTCTCCACCATCTTCGTCTCTGTCTTAGTCTCTCAACTTGGCACAAACTGCCTCATCCTTTGCTCTGCCCCTTGTGTCAGGGGCAGACCACGGTGCCCACATTTTCCACCAAATGTAACAAGGCTGGGACTCACCACCACGGCGCCTCCTACTGGTTACTCTGGGAATAAGCTCAGTCCAGTGGAGCGTCCCCTCTCGGTGATATCCCGCCCGTTGTCTTGTCCTCGGTTGGCTTCTTAACCCACGTCGCTCACCAACTCGTGGCAGCTTCTTCCGGACCACTGCCCTTCAGCAGTGCCCCTTAGTCCAGCCACACCCCCTTCCGGGGGAAGGGGATGGGGGGTCAATCAGCAGTCTTTGTGTCCAGCCACCGTGGTCAACCAAACACCGCAAAGTCTAATCCCTCCTGTCAGGGATCTGGCGTGGTCTATAATGGCCGCTCCCTATGGCCAATGGCTGGGTGTACTGCAAGGGGAGAAGGGGAGGGGGATCCAGGCCCACCCTCTACTCTGGGTCCCGGCCCAGGGACCCTCTAGCGGCAGCATCGCTGTCTTCCTTCTCTCCCCTTGTCTGTCTGCTTCCCTGGGCCGCTTCCCCTAAGGCCCCTCGCACCGGCTAGGTCCTTCCCCTCAGGGTCTGCAGCCTGGCAGACACCAGGCTGGAGTTTCCTTCTGCTCCCCTGGGCCTGCCCAGCACTATGCTGTCCCAGGTGCTAGTCTCCCACCCTGGAGACAGACCTTCCCCTGTTGAAGGCCTGGGACAGACTGACTACTCCTTTCCAGAGCAACCTTCTTATAAGGCTGAGCCTGGCCCTGATTGGCTCCCTCCAATCTGGGCCCTGATTGGCTCTCAGTAAGCCCATTCCTGATTGGCTGCCAGCCTGCACAGCCTCTCCGGCCTACTCTAGCCCTCTCTCACATGGGGGTGGGGCACTTGCCCCGCCACATCTTCCCATTCAATCTAGGAAAAGAGGTATTGTTCCTAGATTCAACCCATGACAGACAGAGACTGGGGAAACAAAACAGCCATCAAAGAATTCACCAGCTCATTCCTTCAGGTAACTGCAGGTCTCTTTAATGAGAAAGTCCCATTTCTGCAGAATGATGAAAGACAAGAACCTCAGTGGAACCGGAGTCCTATCTGCCAAACCCTGAAGAGCTCTATGTAGTTGATCCAATAAAAGGTATTACCTCACCCACCGTGTCTCAAACCCTGAGAAATGAATTGAGATTTTTGGCACTTTACTCTGAACTCTACATTTAGGCTTAAAATTTCAGCCTGTAATCAGGACAGGAAGGGGAGTTTCCAAATATTTATGGAATTAATTCATGAGACTTGATTAAATTTTACTCTATGTTCTTCCAATTCAATTGCACAGCTTGATTTATTGTTCCTAGACTCAAACCATGGCAGACAGAAACTGGGGAAACCAAACAGCCATCACAGAATTCATCGTTCTGGGATTCAGGGATCTCCCCGACCTGCAAATTCTTCTCTTCCTGATGTTCCAAGTGATCTACATGGCAACCGTGGCCAGGAACACCCTCATCGTGGTGCTCATTGTGGCTGACCAGCACCTTCAGACCCCCATGTACTTCTTCCTGGGCAACTTGTCCTGCCTGGAGACCTGCTACACCTTAGCCATCCTGCCCAGGTTGTTGACCAGTCTCCTGACTGGGGACAAAACCATCTCAGTCAGTGGCTGCTTCATGCAACTATATTTCTGTGGTTCTCTGGCATGTACAGAATGCTATCTCCTAGTAGCAATGTCTTATGATCGGTATTTAGCAATATGTAAACTCCTGCACTATTCAACTCTTATGAATATCAGGTTTTGCCTCCAGGGCCGGCTTTAGTTTTTTTGCTGCCCCAAGCAAAAAAATTTTTGGCTGCCCCCACAGCCCGGGGCTCTCTCTCTCCATCCACCCCCCAACTGCACCCTCCTGCAGCCCCAGCCCTAGGTCACTTGTAACTCGCTCCCTGGGTGGGTCATTCAGCAGGAATTTTGAATGTGCACAGAACACAGACAGGATTGGTTCCCATATGGTTACAGAACTGCAGTAAAGTGGAACAATTTTCAGCTTGTGTGATTGAAGGCTTTCTGGATGCATATTATAAGACTGTCCTACATAAATGAGGAAAAGTTGAGGTGCCTTCATTATTCTTTTGTTCCATTCTTTGTTTCTATGGGGAATTTGCCAATGCAATATCACTGTCTTCCTTTTAAACAAATAAAACTAAAAAAAAATGCAATGGCTGTTGAAAATAGCAATTCCAGTCCTAATAACCACTGGGAAGCATTTCTTGCTCAATTTATTCTCCTTTTTCTACAGCAAGTTATAGTGGATCAGTATGTATGATTTGGGAAAAATGAAGTAACAGCTGCCCAAACTGAGCTTGAGCACTCCTGAATTTTGAGGGTGTTCAAATCTGGAAGGCAGGTGATAGATTCCCTTTCTGAATATTGGCTAGATCTGGAAAAGAAATGTCAATTTCTGCTTCCATGGCTCAGAAGTGTAAATCCTCCTATGTGCCTGGTACTGTATCTAAAGCTGCCCAGGTCCTAGGAGAGCCTCCCCTCCCTTACTTTTCATTTTAAATTAGAGTAGGATCCGCATACCTCCCTTGCTAGGCTTCAGATAGAGAGGTGCACTGTCCATTTAGTCCACCCAATTCTTTCTTTGGGGGAGAGTCCAGGGCTGGGGCAGCAGGAGGTGCGGGTGTGTGAGGGGGAGAAGAGCCCAGGGCTGGGGTGGCAGGAGATGCGGCCGGGGGGAAATCCCAGTGCTGGGGCAGCAGGGGCGTGCAGGTGGTGGCCAGAGCTGGGGCAGCAGGGGGTGTGGGCGGGGGAGAGTCCAGGGCTGGGGCAACACAGAGGAGCAGGGGGATCCCAGGGCTGGGGTCGGGGGGCGGCAAAAAACCTAGAGCTGGCTCTGTCCCTACCATTCACAACAAGCTGCAGCATGAGGTTTCAGTTCCACACTCCTTCCCCCTCCCTTTCCTGTTAATTGCCGCCAAGGGAATGCTGGGAAATGTAGTTCTTTCAGGCTCTATAGGCAGGGAGCTAACTAAGGAACTACAGCTCCCAGGGCCCCCTGTTGGTTCTCAGCTCCCATGCTGGATTCTTGCGCTCCTGCAAATTTGCCACCCCAAGCAACTGCTTGCTTTGCTGGTGCCTAGAGCCGGCCCTGTTTGCCTCCAATTGGCTGCTGGGTCATGGTTAAAGGGTTGTTTGGCTGTAATTATCTTAATCACATTCCAACAGTTATTATTCTCTGGCCCGAATAAAATTGACCATTTCTATTGTGATGTCATCCCAGTGATGGAATTCTCCTGCAGTGACACCCACCAGGTCATATTGCTGGATTTCATATTAGTCTCTGTATTCACCCTGCCTCCATTCCTACTAACCCTGACTTCCTACGTGTGTATCGTCGTCACCATCCTGAGAATCCCTTCCACCACCGGGAGACAAAAAGCCTCTTCCACCTGCTCCTTTTACCTCATTGTGGTGACAATTTTCTATGGAACCATAATGATTGTTTACATGCTACCAAAACATGATACACTGAGAGACCTGAACAAAGTGCTCTCTCTTTTTTACACGGTCCTGACTCCCCTGGTAAACCCCCTCATCTACAGCCTGAGAAACAGAGAGGTCAAGGAAGCCTTCTGCAAAGCAGTCAGTAAATGTGGCTTTCACAAAAATGTGCAGATACACCTACATAATAAAATAACCTAAGGTTTTCAAAGCTGCCTGAGTGATTTCAGCCATCAGCCCCCATTAAAATTAAGTTGAAAACTCCCTTTGAAAATCTCAGCACTCAGTGTTGTCCATCCCAGTGGAAGAACCAGAAGGGAGGTGGCCATAACCGTGGTACCATCATGGAGTTTTTAACTGGGCACTAGGCAGAGTGGAGACCAAATTTTAACTGATTTTTATATCTGTAAAAAAGTCATTTTTGATCTAAATAAATGTTTGGACAATAAAAATACTAAGTCCTGGTGCAGCATATGTGGGGACGTAAGCCTGGGAAATCTGCCACCTCTGAAATTGTGCTTATTGCCAGCATAGCCCTCTGCAGACCAGCCACCTTCTCTGTGCTCACACAGGCCGGATGCAAACAACCAGGCCCCAGCAGTGACCTCTGGACACTTCACCAGGAACAGCCTCATAGCTCTTATCTGGGCTAAGCCCGGCTGGGACCAGCTCCGGCAAAGCACCTGCTCCAGGCTCACTGGGCCTTTGGAAGTGGGGAGGTTGGGCAACCACAGAGAAGTAGATGCACGTGCTAGGTCCACTGGGATTGTCCATACCCAGCAGGGGTTTTGCCAGGCACACATAGAACTGAGGCCAATTCTGCAGTTGGGTCTGTCAAACAGTCCCTGAAGAGGGACTCTTCCTGCAGCCCTTCAGGGCAGCAGCTGCTCTTCTGCCACCAACTGCACAGAGAAGTTCAAAGGGAGGGGACCTGTTACAAAGAGTGTCCCCGAAACTCACTGCAACAAGTGCCCGTCCCAAGAGGGCTAGTTCTCAGGATACTGTGTCTAGTCAGCCCCAGGTGCCTTACAAAGCTACTGCCTACCAACGGGCAGAGCTCCTGTGGTGCCTAACACGGCAGTGCTGGTTCAGTCACTAGGAGCATGTCAGGGCTTGGCCAGAGGTAAGGGAGCTGGGCAACAGTGAGACCGGTAGGGCTCCAACACAATGGAAAGGATTTTCAAAGAGACCTACTAGAGTTAGGCACCCAAATCACTTTGAAATGGGAGTTGGACAGTTATATTCTCAGAGGTGTCTATGGAAGTTCAGCCTGGAGAGCAATGGGGATTCTGTCACGGTAGGTTCAATCTATGCGTTTCCATTGGAAACAGACCCCATATCAACACAAATGCACTGGATGGAAGGGAAACCCTTGCTAATACATTGAAAGACACTGCTGTTGTACATGCTGTCATAGCCACTAATATTGCAATCATGATGTTGTGTGATTTGGTTGCTAGTTGCTAGAATTTGGAGCAGCGCACACCCAGCAGTAGGTCAGAAGTGAGGAGAGATGCAATTATGCTGTCTAGGGCTACTAGAGGGCAGAGGAATGGGACAGGTGTAGTGGTGCTGCCCAATGGACAGCAGCCAAAGTGGAAGGGCAAGAAAGGAGATGTTATGTTGCCAAATGAGCAACCGAGGGAAGTGGAAAGGGAGGTGCAGCTGTATCATGGTGTATAAGTGGTGAGTAAAGAGGACTGAAGAGAAAAGGACCTTGATTCCATCTAATGAACTGTGGATAGTAGCAGATGTTGAGTAGTGAGAAATGGGCTGTTATACTAAATAATGGGCACCAGGTGACATGAGAGCTAAGAATGGGAAAGCAAAAAGAAGAATGCACTACAGGAGAGCAGAGTAACAGGCTGTCATGCTGGGAAATGGACACTAAATGGCAGCAGAGTAGAGAAAGTGAGGGAGGGGGAAGGTCAGAAATACTGACTCGTGACCAATAGATTTCAGTGGCCAATACAATAATGAGAAATTTCAGAGTAGCAGCCGTGTTAGTCTGTATCCGCATAAAGAAGAACAGGAGTACTTGTGGCACCTTAGAGACTAACAAATTTATTAGAGCATGCTCGGGGGTCGCATAACTAGTTAGCATGCCAGAGTCTCGTTCGTTATCGGAATTAACCAAACAAATCGCTCCACCAACTAAGAACGGCCATGCACCACCACCCACAGAATCGAGAAAGAGCTATCAATCTGTCAATCCTTTCCGTGTCCGGGCCGGGTGAGGTTTCCCGTTCTTAGTTGGTGGAGCGATTTGTCTGGTTAATTCCGATAACGAACGAGACTCTGGCATGCTAACTAGTTATGCGACCCCCGAGCATGCTCTAATAAATTTGTTAGTCTCTAAGGTGCCACAAGTACTCCTGTTCTTCGTTTTAATAATGAGAAAGTGGGTGGCAGCATGTTGTAAGGGTGAGATATGGGCAGCTATTTTCAAAAATGCCCATTAGACGATGGCATATCTTGAATACTAATTAAGGGTGGTGCAAATCCATGAGAACCTCAGAGTTATGAGCGCCCTCGGGAACAGAGGTTGTTCGTAACTCTGAAATGTTCATAACTGAACAAAACGTTATGTTGGTTCATTCAAAAGTTTACAACTGAACATTGACTTAATGCAGCTTTGAAACTTTACTATGCAGAAGAAAAATGCTGCTTTTAACCATCTTAATTTAAATGAAACAAGCACAGAAACAGTTTCCTTACCTTGTCAAATCTTTTTTTTTAAATGTTCCCTTTATTTTTTTTTACTAGTTTATGTTTAACACAGTACTGTACTGTATTGGATTTAAAAAAATACATATTTTTTTTGGTCTTTACTGCTGCTTGATTACATAGTTCCGGTTCCAAATGAGGTGTGTGGTTGACTGGTCAGTTCGTAACTCTGAGGTTCTACTGTACATTATAACAGCCCATCACCTTGGATAGGCATCTTCCAAAAATGTAAGCTGGTGTTTGTTCATGATCTAAAATATTTTCCACAAAGGATCGTTAAACTAAAAAATGATGTACAATGGGACTTGTATAATTGCAAGTCACATGGGACATTGTTAGCTACAAAGCTTTGGAGACACAAAATGAACCAAGTGGGAGAAAGGTTAAAGTGGGACCATATTAGAAAGCATGAAGGCAGAATACAAATATGAGGGAGCATTTACACTTTGTAAATCAAGGGAGAAGCCCCTTTTCCAAACGAAGATCAAATCTACCGGTTCATCCCTTCAGGTCACTGCAGGTCTCTTTACTGAGAAAATCCAGTTTCTGCAGAAAGAGGAGAGACAAGAATCTCTGCTGAGCATCCTGAGTCCTGGTAGCCAAGTCCTGAGAAACAAGAGCTCATCACGTCAAGCTTGAGCTGTCCTGTGGTTTCAGGTGAGCACTGTCTTCCTGATTGCATTTCTATACCACCTTCCAAACAGGGGCATGAATGTGCTTTGTGAATATTAGAAGGACAAGGCAGGTGAGGTGGTATCTTTTATTGGACCAATTCCTGCTGGTGAACAAGAGAAGCTTTCGAGCTGCACAGAGCTCTTCTTCAGGTGAATATTAACAGTTTTAGCCTCACCTTCCCACAGCAGTGCCAGTTACTGTTCATAGTACCTTTTCACAGAGATGGAGCGTGAGATCCATATCTTGTGACAGGTCCTCAGTTGGAGATCTGCCCCACTGACAAAAATGGAGCTGCCTTGATTTACACCAGCTGGGGATCTGGTTCATGTGTGCCCCAATGGGGTGGCGAGTGGTGACAGAGCTTTATTACTCTAAATCACGCATGCCAGAATGTTTCTAGACTCCAAGTTCAGGGACAGCATCTTCCCCCACCCTGAATTCCTTTCTTGTTCCTGTATTATTATCCCACAATCATTATGGCATGGGGAGGGTCACTCCCCAGTTAGGGTTGCATATCAACCTACTTTTGTCCCTTCCTAAGATCCACCCTACAAAGAGCTGTTTTTTATTACTGCTACATAGTGAACGTCAGGAAACAGAAAAGGCATTGCCAGTCACTTACCATGTCACCATCACCACCAGAGAAACTAAGGGAGAATTTACTCCACTTGATAATTTATGGCATAAACTGATCTCTTGTGAGGGGATGCAAATTGTTCTTTTTCCTACAGGGCACTGAAATGCTGAATATACCAGGATATATTTGTAGAATAAAGAGATATAAATCTAACAGAAGGTCATTGCCTAAGGACTCTAAACTGCATTGAAAAATCTCAGTCCAATTTTAGTTGTTTGATTTTGATTCCTAAGACATGGCATGATTCTAGTCATTTCCAGAAATGAAATACAGCATTTAAGCAACATTGTTAAGCTCTAAGATGTCACTAGAGGGAATATCATAGTAGATAAAGAAATATTCTGATCCGCTATATCAGTACTCGGCTACCAGAGATATGGGCTTTTTCAGAAGTGATTGCTCTGATTATGGCAGATGATGGTTTACATGAATACAAATGTTCTCTTCTCAAATTCAGAATTCTGGCATTTTGCTCTGACCTCTACATTTAGGTTTAAAATTTCAGCCTGCAATCTGGAAAGGAAGGGGAGTTTCTGAATACTTATGGAATTAATTAATGCAACTTGATTAACCTTTAACTCTATGTTCTTCCAATTCAATTGCACAGCATTGTTTTATTCCTGGACTCAAACAATGGCAGACAGAGACTGGGGAAACCAAACAGCCATCAAAGAATTCATCATTCTGGGATTCGGGGATCTCCCTGACCTGCAAATTCTTCTCTTCCTGATGTTCCAAGTCATCTACATGGCAACCGTGGCTGGGAACACCCTCATTGTGATGCTCATTGTGGTTAACCAGCACCTTCACACCCCCATGTACTTCTTCCTGGGCAACTTGTCCTGCCTGGAGACCTGCTACACCTCAACCATCCTGCCCAGGTTGCTGGCCAGTCTCCTAACTGGGGACAAAACCATCTCAGTCAGTGGCTGCATCATACAACTGTATTTCTGTGGTTCTCTGGCATGTACAGAATGCTATCTCCTAGCAGCAATGTCTTATGATCGGTATTTAGCGATATGTAAACCCCTGCACTATTCAACTCTTATGAATATCAGGTTTTGCCTCCAGTTGGCTGCTGGATCATGGTTAAATGGCTGTTTGGCTACTGCTATCTTTGTCTTATTCCTATCACAGTTAATATTCTGTGGCCCAAATGAAATTAACCATTTCTATTGTGATTCCATCCCACTGATAGAACTCTCCTGCAGTGACACCCACCAGGTCATATTGCTGGATTTCATATTAGTCTCTGTATTCACCCTGCCTCCATTCCTACTAACCCTGACATCCTACGTGTGTATCATCACCACCATTCTGAGAATCCCTTCCACCACCGGGAGACAAAAAGCCTTTTCCACCTGCTCCTCTCACCTCATTGTGGTGACAATTTTCTATGGATCCATAATGATTGTGTACCTGCTACCGAAACATGATACACTGAGAAACCTGAACAAAGTGCTCTCTCTTTGCTACACGGTCCTGACTCCCCTGGTAAACCCCCTCATCTACAGCCTGAGAAACAGAGAGGTCAAAGAAGCCTTGTTCAAAGCAGTTAGTAAATATGTGGCTTTCACCAAAACATGCAGAGACTCCTAGAGAATAACTTAGCCTGAGGTTTTCAAAGGTTCCCGGGTGTTTTAAGCAGTCAGCCCCCATTAAAATTAAGTTGAAAACTCCCATTGAAAATCTCAGCACTAATGTGAAAAAGAAATGGAGATGATCTACATCGAGTTACTGAGACAGTCTTTGTGGTCTCCTGCTGTGTCCATGTAACACAATTTCCAGGAAAGTGAGGATGTTGACAGCTGTGTCACTCTCTCATGTTCAGCACTGATACACACAGTATAATGGTATTTTTCTCCAGGGTGTTGACTAAATGTTCACCCTCTGTGAGGAGTGTGTACAGCCTCTGAAACTGCACAGAGCTGACATTGTGTAAGGCACAAAATCCACTAACGATGAAAGCAAATCCCTGGGTATATATATCCCCTGTTCATTGTTTCTCTATGTAAGATAATAAAGTCTTGTAATCCAATTCAGACAGTCTAATACGAACAAAACACAATGGGTGACATCATCATATTTGTTGCTACAAATCGTTTCTTATGGCCCTAAGGATACAACACAGAATCCAGCCAGAGCTCAGGTCACTGTTGTCCATCTAAGTGGAAGGACCAGGGAGGAAGGTGGCCATAACCATGGTATCATCATACAGTTTTTAACTGGGCACCAGGTGGAGCGGTTTTTTAACCAATTTTTATATCCATAAAAAGCATTTTTTGATCAAAATAAATGTTTGGACAATAAAAATAGTAGCACCCGTGCGGCATAGGTGAGGATGTAAGCCTGGAAAATTTGCCGCCCCTGAAATTGTGCTCCATGCCATCATAGCACTCTGCAAACTGCTGTCAGTCGGCGTGCTTGCCTGCTCTCTCCATATGCTGTTCCAGCCCTGCCCAGACAGTTGGTTCAGCAGACCTCGATAGTACTACCAAGAAAGAAAGACCACAGGCATAGTTTGGTGACAAAGGCACTCAGCCAGATTTATTGCCCTCAAGGCACAGTTCCAGCCTCCTGGTTCTGTGGTTACAGATACACTAATACATGTGTACCCAGTGCCAAGGAGCAGCTCAGTCAGCAGCAGGAATTTCTGCTGTCCCCTGGGCCACACAAAGGGTTAAATTGAGGTACCCCGACATTTATAGACTGAGACAAACAACTTACGTCCCACCTCACGTGTCTCATGACATCTGCTTGTTACCTCCCCTTGTACTTTGCTCCAGGTGTCTCAGGCAAAACATCCCCATTCCTGACTTCTGTCAAACCCTCTTATCTGGTGTTAGGTCAGGATATGCCTGGGCTAATCTCCTGGAGTGAGTTCACACACATACCCAGTGTCTATTGCTTCTTAGGAATACCTGTGTGTTAGCAATGCTAGTAATACCTTTGCCTAGGTCATGTATTGGACAGTGAAGTTGTAAGCATCTGCTGTAATACATGGCCTGACTTTGGTTCACGGCATGGCCGGTGATGACACAAAAAGCTCCCTCTCAGAATTCCCTGCTGAGCATGCTCACCAGAACTGAGCAGGTGCAGTAACATCCGCTGTTGCAGCTGCCCTCACTCTGCCCTTACTTGGAGTCAGACTTTGCTGTCTGGTCTTTGGAGGTATTAAAAAGGGGCAAAGGGGGCAAATCACAGCAGGGGGCTACGGGGGAGTCAGGGTCTGAGCAGGGGGCAGAAATGTACTGGCTGGTGGGATCAAGCTACTGTAGGTAGCAGCAGAGGAGGAGCTGGAGGGGAAAAATCGGGATGGGGGGTGGGAGCCTGGGTTAAGCCCATGGGGAGACGCTGCCAGACCCTGTGCAGGGACAAAACCCCCATCCAGGGAGGGGGAGAGGGGCTAACAGTTGACCCACTGCTGTTCTTGCAAATATAGGGGTGTGCAGGGGACAGAGGCTTTTTTAGTTCTCCTCACAGGACACTGTGTGTCAGTGCTGGAGAAGAGGGCAGATTCCTGGGGCTGTGTTCTTAAAGGCGCAGGCATCCCAATTCCTAGACCGTCAATGCTTAGACACCGCAGCTTCTCTCTGTCTTATATAAATGCTGAGGTGCTACTTTACTGTTACAGCCAGGTGACTCCATGCTGTGAAATATTGTCCAGACACTCCCTCCCTCAAACTCTGCCTCACACATTTTGAGTCTTCTATCAATTTCTATGTCTATATGAAGTCATTGCAGTTCCTTTCTCTTATAAAATGTGCGGAGGTGCTAAACTCCCTCCCAGAGCCCACATGTCTGCACCCTGTCCTGCACCCTAATCCCCTGCCCCAGGTCAGAACCTGCACCCCTCACCCAAACTCACTCCCAGAGCCTGTACCTCAAACCCGCTCCCACAGCAAAACTCCCTTGGACCTCTTCTGGATGTCACCAAAAAATATACAAATCTGCTGCCCCTGGTGCTACTTTACTGCTACAGGAGACGATGCAGTGAAATATTTTACCTACAGTCCCTCAAACTCTGCGTCACACATTTTGAGTATTTAAAAGAGTCTTTTCATTATATGTCTACCTGAAGTCTCATAACAGTTCACAAATTTGTCTTATCTGCTGCTGTGATTCCCTGCTCTCTTCTTTGTAATCCATTTTAATGATAGTTTTGCTCCTTTAAAAATGTTATTTCTATTATGCTTATTACTCTGAACACATCGTCATTTATCTGTATTATCATTGTGCAATGCATGTCATTGTGCTGTTTATTTTTTATTTGAATAGTTAATGCTCATCAAAAAAAATGTTAAGTAAGTAGTTGTAATTAGTTTTAGCAATTCCATCTGTGCTTCTATTATAGCACTTGCTATGGTTTTTGTACTTTGATTTGTAATTGGGAGTTTTTATTTCTACCTTTTTTTCTTTTTATAGCACAAGTTTATTTTGTTGGGTCATGTGACTTCCAGTATGACTGATTTCCTGTCCTGTTTTCAGCAATTCCTTTGCATTTGATCCACCAATGAGGATTGCCTTTTGCTGCATTTATCTTGCCTGTGGATCCAGCACTTAGTGTTCCATGTTCACACCTCATTGCCTGTGTGTAGAAGTTGATTCACCAATACACCTCTCCCCCGATATAACGCTGTCCTCGGGAGCCAAAAAATCTTACCGCATAATAGGTGAAACCGTGTTATATCGAACTTGCTTTGATCCACTGGAGTGCACAGCCCTGCCCCCCCGGAGCACTGCTTTACCGCTTATATCTGAATTCATGTTATATCGGGTCGTGTTATATCAGGGGAGAGGTGTATTCAGTAAGTGTATTCTATTGTGTCATCTTACATCCTTCTCAAGGGCAACAATGAAGATTTGGACTGATGATCAGTGGCTGCAGAACTTTTGGATGTGCAAGTCCACATTTCTGCATCTGTGTACAAAACTCACCAAAATAAAAGCTGCACTGACAATGGAGAAGCAAATATAGATTGCACTATGGGGACCTGCAACACCAGATTCTTATTGGTCAAGCAGAGGTCTCTCTACTAAGCCAAGGTGGAATGGATTTCTTTAATGCAAGTAGTCAGAACATATTGTTAAAGATCATTTAATGTTCAATGCACTTTTGACACCTCTGCAGTCACAGAACAACAAAGTAGTGTTACTGGGTTTCAGACTGTTGTCTCTTACAACTTTCTTACGTTTCCATAGCAATATTTCTGAGTAAGGCTAACATTTCACAGAATCATAAAAGTTTAGGTTTGGAAGAGACATCAGGAGGTCATCTAGTCCAGCCCCCTGCTCAAAGCAGGACCAACATCAACTAAATCATCCCAGCCAGGGCTTTGTCAAGTTGGGCCTTAAAAACCTCTAAGGATGGAGATTCCACCACCTCCCTAGGCAACCCATTCCTGGGCTTCAGCACCCTCCTAGTGAAATAGTGTTTCCTAATATTCAGCCATTGCTCCATGTTCTGTCATCTGCCACCACTGAGAACAGCCGAGCTCCATCCTCTTTCGAACCCCCCTTCAGGTAGTTGAAGGCTGCTATCAAATCCCCCCTCACTCTTCTCTTCTGCAAACTAAATAAGCCCAGTTCCCTCAGCCTCTCCTCAGAAGTTATGTGCCCCAGCTCCCTAATTATTTTCATTGCCTTTTGCTGAACTAACTCTCTCCAATTTGTCCACATCCTTTCTGTAATGAGGAGCCTAAACTGGATGCAATACTCCAGATGTGGCCTCACCAGTGCCAAATAGAGGGGAATAATCACTTTCCTCGATCTGCTGCCAATGCTCCTACTAAAGCAGCCCACTATGCTGTTAGCCTTCTTGACAACAAGGGCACACTGTTGATTCATATCCAGCTTTTCGTCCACTGTAACCCCCAGGTCCTTCTCTGCATAACTGCCACTTAGCCAGTCGGTCCCCAGCCTGTAGTGGTACATGGGATCCTTTCTTCCTAAGTGGAGGACTCTGCACTTGTCCTTGTTGGACCTCATCAGATTTCTTTTGGCCCAATCCTCCAATTTGTCTAGGTCACTGTGGACCCTATCCCTACTCTCCAGCATATCTACCTCTTCTCTTAGCTTAGTGTCATCTGCAAACTTGCTGAGGGTGCAATCCCTCCCATTATCCAGATCATTAATTTTGTCACAAATATTTATAATAAAAGTCAGGGACAAGTCCCAGGCAATAATGAAGAATTAATGGAAGCCCGTGACCTGTCCCTGACTTTTACTATAAATACCGTGACAAAGTGGAGGCACTATGCACCTATTGAGCTCTCTCTGGGGCCCCCACCACTGCTGGGGGCTTGGAGGTCCAGGGTCTCCCTCCACCTATGTCTGGCAGGTCCCCCCTGCCACTCTGCCCCCACCCCCATCCCACAGTGTCAAGGAGCTCTGCAGTCTGACTCATGAAGGCCCCCTCCCCCAGCCTCTGCTTGAACCAAATCTGATCAGAAGAAAAACTTACAAAAAGCAATGAAAAGGCCATGGGAGCCACACCTAAGCCCCTCCAGACAAGGATGATATGATTAAGGAAACTCCCTAGCCTCATTTGCTTCAAAGATGGGAAAGGGAGGCATCTCCATTAGCATACAGAATGGAGAACAGAGATTCCAAGGCATGAACCATACTGAACTCTGGGATCAGGAAAGCAGGGAAGCATTGCATGATGGAAAATCTCTGCTCCAGAGGGTAATTAACCCATGCCTGCACACACCCAGCTCAGTAATTATCAGACCAATTCTAGTAATAAATCTTCTATTGATATCCAAAATACTGAAACAACCTAATTGCATTAGGAGTTCCCTTGAAGGAACACTGCCGATAGCCAGGAATGATCAGTTCTTATTGTGTAGCCTGGACCAAAGCAACTTTCCTATACTCCCTTAAATCATCAGTTTAAACATAAACAAATCTAGTGTTCATTGTTATTTCCCTACAAAAACCCCCTTACCTCTGCCCAAGCAAATGCTCTGATGCCTAGATCCAAACTCTGCATTAATTCCATTGGAACTTCATCTTTCTGACTGATTGTGCTGTGGGCTCTCTACCGGTCTCCAGCACTCCAGACCCCCCACGACTAACACCACCTGCAACCCTGAGATTCAAGCTTCACAGAGTGGTGAGATTTCTCTCTCGCTCTCTCTTTCTCTCTGTTTAGCATCCTGAGCATAGACATGTGCAGCACATTTCATTAGGGTGTGCACCCAGGGATTTTTTTTTAAGGCGAACATTTATTGAATACTCAATCATAAAGGATATTATTTTTATTCATGAAACAAACTAAAAAAACCAAAACTTAACTAAACTTAGTTTTTTTTTAAATTAACAACTAAACTTTACTTAAAAATGCAAACTTAAAAAATGAGACACAAAATACCAAATTTTTGCTGTAGTGATAACCAGGTGTATACAAAGATACAGTCAATTTTCATGATCTTTATCTTTAACCAGATAATGAGCTAACCCAAATTGACCAAAACAGATTAAGGGTTCTTTATCTTCCTGTCCTAGAGAATGAGGCATCGCTCACCAGGTGTTATGGATTTAAATTCTTCAATCCATCATTGTAATTAACTGACGAAGCCAATTCTTGTTCAATATGCAAAATCATGAGTGAGTCGAGGCGCTGTTGGGACATTGTACTTCTTAGTTTGTTTTTTACATGTGCTAGTTTCGAAAAGGCTTTCACATGAACAACTTGTAATAGGCCTGCAAAGTATTGAATAGATATGTAAATGGCCTGGAACATGAAAGACCGATCCGATTCCTTTAGCCAATCAAACCACTCTCTGGTGGTGTTCATAGTGCTACCTTTAGGAACAGATCTGTCATAACCCCGAAGTAATCCGACTTCAGCTTCCAACTCATCCAAAAACACTTTAAATTTGTTGGCAATGATTCTCATATAGTCCTCGCCAATGTCTAAGCTCAGCAGTTTTCCCATTGCAGTCACAATATTTTAAGTCTCCTGTTCAAATCGCTGGTCAATGCTGGTCAATCATTGAGTCTAGGAGTGGGTAAAATGAAGTTATTCTCTTGTCAAAGTTAGAATCAGGACTCACAATTTTGTCAAGACCACTCTGTTTATTAGCACAGCGCTCTGCTAATACAATCAGATAATGTGAGCCACCATGCAAGATTCAAACAGTCTTATTTATACAGATAAAAAGGTGCAAACTAAACAAAAGGACAGAGAGAGCAAAACTGTAAAATATGCATGGAGCACAATATGCATATCCTGCTTCCTTGTTAACTCTTATCCATCTAAGACTAATGCTTCACCAATTGCCCTTAAGTGGCAAGTTAAGCAGTTAATGTCTGCTTTCCTGCACACCTGGCTTGCAGCATTTCTAATTTCTACTTAAAGGTACATACAGCATTCTTTAATTCCTTCTATTTCTTTAGTATAATTCATTTCACTTTCACAATCCCTCCTTTTGGTCAAGCTTACGCAAAGACCAACAATTACTGGGTTCCACATATTAATAGTTCTTTATCTCTACGTTCATCAGCGATATTTAACATCATCATATTAGCACTCTGTTTTGGGGTAGTCACCTGAGTGGCATACCTTACACAATTCTGGATACAACAGGAGATTAACTGAAAACATACAAAAATCATTAGGATTCCACACAGGATAGTCAGGGCTCCCTGAAACAACCAGTTTCCTATGCCAGAGAAATTGAATAGGTTACTTAGCCACTTCCATAAAGAACTTGGCTCTTCATGGGGAAGAGATGCAATTTGTTCTAAGTGACTAGTGCGATCTATTACCTCATTGGTGTCGTCAGGTATGAACACACAACATTCTTTTCCAATGAGAGCACAGGTCCCTCCTTTGGCCGCCAGCACTATATCCAGTGCCTGACGGTTTTGGAGGGCCATCTGTCGGATCACCCCTGTTTCTTTGGCCAGGGTTTTTAAACTCTCTCCGGTTTCATTTGCCATTATTTCAACTACTGCTTGTAACCTTAGGAGCCTTTTTGCATGGTGTATTACTTCCCCAAGTGGGATAAGGGAACTGCCAATGGCCTCTTCCCAGGTCAAGGGGCTTATGTTATTTACATACCATTGGGCATCTGATAAGTCCCTTCTTCTTCGCCTGAAATTACGCAGGCGTTCTCGTGGGAAGGACCCTAGCACTCGGAATTGTGGGAAGAGTCGAGCGGGATAACAGATACCTGACCAGTTAGCTGGTAACACAGTATAAGCTTTGGTCCCACAAACCCAATGATGGCCTATTAAGGCTGGGAAGGGTCGGTTGCACCCATTTGTCACATAGGTGCCTACAAAGGAGGAGTAATATCCTCCGAAGGGCACAGGGTAATTCTCCTTACGAGGAGTGGTGTTATTTGCATGGCATTGGAAAATTGTATTGTTTCCACTAAGATTACTGTAGGGGGAACATGAAATTGATTTTTCTGTTTGATCCCAGCTTGAGAAAAAATTCATATCCCCATACCCAGCCCGCCACTCTTTAGTTTTGTTCGAATAATCCCATACACCATTTGCCACAATATGCTGAAGGCAACGACTTTTTCCCAGATCCAGCCCTGTCCCATTACACACCCAACACCAATGACCTTTTCCCTCCACCACACTTATCCATTTAGATACGTTTATTCCCACTGCTTCCCAAGTGTCATTGCTGTTCCATATTTTGTTAAACGGACGAAGTCCCCCAGTGAGCTCTGGGGAATTGAGTGGGATTGCCAGGACAGGAACACCAGCTTGAGAGTGAGCTGGGATGTGGCTGCAGACCCAGCAATTAGAAATATTAAGAGTCTGAGCTATCCACACTTGCTGCTGGATAAAAGAATTGTCATTGTGGGCTCCCCAGGCCTTAAGACACCAGCAGCCAAGGAACAGGCGCCACCAGAGGTGCATTGTTGGAGGCAAGGCCCTTCTGGTTCTGACAACCTCAACTGAGGGAACCGTAGTTACGGTTTTACGTCCACCAGGCAGCAGGCGCTAGGCTCACTACTGCTCCTTCTCGGGCCTTGCTTTAGGTCGTCGTCTGCTTCTGGCAACCCTTACGAGAGCGTAGATTGTAAGGTATTGCAGGCTGTTCCTCTACGTCTTCTTCCGGAGTCAAAATTGACTCTGCGCAGTCCTGAGGTGATGATTGGCTCACCGGGGAGGGTGTCTTCTTACACTGCGAAGCATGTATCCACGCTGCAATGCCAGATAGTTTAACAGCTGTCTGGGTAGTAAGCAGTACCTGATGAGGACCCTTCCACCGGGGTTCCAAGGCGTGTTTTCGATGATGGTGCCGTACGTAGACCCAGTCACCTGGCTCGAGGTTGTGGCAAGCGTCAGAGGTGGGTTCTGTTGGCCAGGCGGCTCGAACCTGTGAATGGAAGTGACTTACAGCTTGCATTAATCCCTTGCAATATTGAAGGAGCGTACTGTGAGTCAAGTTCAAGTCTGGGACTGGAGTAATGGTAGCCATAGCTCGCATGGGCCGTCCCATAACAATTTCAAAGGGACTCAATTTATGCCTTTGGGATGGAGTGGATCGCATTTCCATAAGGGCTAGTGGTAAAGCTGCTGTCCAGCCTAACCCTGTGGAGTCACAAATCTTAGCAAGCTTATTCTTAAGTACACCATTTCGCCTTTCCACAGCACCTGCACTTTGTGGATGGTAGGGACAGTGCAGCAGGTGTGTGATATGTAATATACGATCCAGGTGTTGAACAATTTGTCCGGTAAAATGTGTACCCCGGTCACTGGACAGAGTGGCAGGAATTCCCTTGGCAGGCATAATATGATTTAACAAACATTTAGCAACAGACAGTGAATCAGCCTTGCGACAAGGAAAGGCTTCAATCCAACCAGAAAATAAACATACCATAACCAAAATAAATTCATATCGTTGACACTTAGGCATTTGTACAAAATCAAGTTGCCAATGCAAGAATGGTGCCTGGGGCAGGCCCCAGAACCCCTGAGCCACTTTTACAGGTTTACCAATATTGTGGCTTTGGCAAGTGGTACAGGCAGCACAGTGGCGGGCTGCAAAGGAGCTGAAATGCGGGGCCCACCATCCTGCCTTAGTTACAGCAGAGACCATCCCCTCCTTTCCGACATGCGAAACGCCGTGTAGCAGGTCGGCCAGCGACGGATAGAGTGAAAAGGGGGCCACAAAGGCACCAGTAGGCGAACGCCAAAGGGAATCAGGATATAGAGAGCAACCCTGGGCAATCCAGGAGTCTTTTTCAACTTCTGGGGCAGAGTCTTGGAGCAGGGTGAGGTTAGTGAGGGACGGCGGTGGTATAGAAACAGAAAGGGAACCTAGAAATGCATCTGGGGAAGGTTCTATGGCAGCAGCATGTTTAGCAGAGGCGTCAGCAAATGCGTTACCCTTAGCAACATCAGTATCTGCCATCGAGTGGCCAGGGCACTTAACAATAGCTAGGGCAGACGGAAGTAAAACTGCATACAAGAGGGCAGCGATGTAGGGGCCATTCTTAATAGGGGTACCGGCAGAAGTAAGGAAACCCCTAGCTTGCCAGAGGGTGCCAAAGTCATGTACAACCCCAAAAGCATAGCGGGAGTCAGTGTAAATAGTGGCGGAGCGTCCCTCTGCCAAAAAGCAGGCACGGGTGAGGGCAACCAATTCGGCAACTTGTGCTGAGGTTACAGAAGGTAAAGGCGCAGCTTCTAGGGTCTCAGCGAGTGACACTACAGCGTACCCTGCAAGGAGACGACCTTGGTTGTCTCGAAAACAGGAACCATCAGTAAACAAAACAAGGTCAGAGTTAGGGAGAGGGGCATCAGAGAGATCAGGGCGCGGGACGGTGACAGCAGAAACAGTTGCAAGGCAGTCATGGGGATCACCGTCATCAGACAAAGGAAGGAGAGTGGCAGGGTTTAACTGAGAACAACGCTTCACAGTAATATACGAAGCTGACAGCAGTAAAAGTTCATACCTAGTAAGGCGAGCGGAGGAGAGGTGGCCTGTGTTACGTTGTAACAGCAGGGTTTCCACAGAGTGAGGGACCATGAGGGTAAGGGGAGAGCGAAGGACAAGGGATTCGGACATTTCAACTAGGCGCGCTGCAGCAGCCACAGCACGCAGACAGGGGGGTAAGCCTTGGGCCACAGGGTCCAAAGTGGCAGAGAAGTAACCCACTGGGCAGTTCTTGCCTCCGTGCACCTGAGTGAGAACTCCAAGTGCACACCCAGATTGTTCATGGCAGAAAAGGGTAAAGGGCTTAGAGTAGTCAGGCAGCCCTAAAGCAGGGGCAGAAGCCAAACCCTGTTTGAGGGAAACAAAGGCAGAGTCTGCTTCAGGGGGCCATGGCATGGGGTCAGGCACAGAGAGTCGAGTGAGTTCCTGGAGAGGTTTTGCAAGGGAGGCATACTGGGGAATCCATTGCCTGCAAAATCCAGCCATGCCCAAAAACTTTCGGACCTGGCGTGGGGAGCGGGGTCGGGGAAAGCTAAGGATAGCCTGGACGCGGGCGGGAGAAAGTGTACGGGAACCCTGGGAGAGGAGAAAACCAAGGTATGTGACAGAGGCTTGACAGAGCTGTAGTTTTGAGCGAGAAGCCTTGTGACCTTTTTTTGCTAGGGCAGTAAGGAGCACTAAAGAATCAGTTTTTGAGGCAGATAATGAGGGGGAACAGAGGAGTAGATCATCTACATATTGGACTAGAGTGGACCCGGATGGGAAAACAAGGTCAGCTAGGTCTCGGGCTAGTGCCTGGGAAAAGTAAGATGGGCTTTCAGTATACCCCTGGGGAAGCGTAGTCCATGTATATTGCTGTCCCTTGTAAGAAAAGGCAAAGAGGTACTGGGAGTCAGGGTGAACCGGAACAGAAAAGAAAGCAGAACACAAATCAACAACAGTAAAATGAGTTGCCTCTGGTGGGATAGAAGCCAGAATCGTTGCTGGGTTAGGGACAACAGGAAAGGCAGGTATGACAATACGATTAATGGCTCGAAGGTCCTGAACAAATCGCCATGATTTGCCATCAGCTTTTCGAACCGGGAGGATAGGGGTGTTACAGGGACTGGAGCAGGGAACAATAATGCCTTGCTCCCGCAGGGCGGTCATGACCGGAGCAATGCCAGCCTCGGCTTCGGGGTTTAAAGGGTATTGAGACAGGCGAGGCAGAGGTTTGGAGGAGTCAACAGTAATGCAGACGGGGTCAGTATTTAGGTGGCCCACCTCAGAGGGATGGGTTGGCCACAGAGAGGATGGGACCTGCGAAATTAGGTGTTCAAGGGACGGGACCAGTGTGCAACAAGGGACTGGGGTGGAAAGGGGTGTCTCAGACAGCAGGGTGGCCACAGAATCACTCAGAGAGGACTGGGGAATTTGCAAATAGACACCATCCGGGGAACAGTATATGGTGCAGCCAAGTTTACATAACAGATCCCGACCCAAAAGGTTTACTGGAGTGGAGTCAGAGAGAAGAAAGGCATGATCTGCAGATAGGGGACCAACCTGGACCGGTAGAGGTTTTGAAAGGGGATAAGGGGTTGGGATTCCCGAAATGCCCACAGCAGACACAGTTTTTCCGGAGCAGGGAACCGCAGGCAGGTCAGTAGTACGAACTGCAGAGAGTGAAGCTCCCATATCAACAAGGAAAGGGAGAGACAAATCATTGATAGTTAACACACACTCACCCGTGGGAGTGAGAGGTAGTAAAGGAGCTAAAATTTCCTGAGGTTCCCTGGCATCCCGTCATTGCTGTGGGACAAAGTAAGGCTGGGGACTGACTGGCTGTGCCGGCAGGGGGTCTAGCTGGTTATTTACAGAGTTATTAGGCCGGCTCGGACATTCATTCTTCCAATGTCCGGGCTGCTTACAGTAATTACAAACATCCCCATAACCCGAAAATCCAGTTCCTCGGCCCCTCCCTCGACCACGTCCCCGTCCCTGGTATTTTCCCCGTCCCCGGTACTGTTTGCCCTGTCCTGAATAATGCTGTATTTGCAGGGCCATTAACTGTTGAGCTGATTGTTCCTCCTTTCCTTTTAAAGTACGTTGGCAGTGCTCTGCCACTGTTTGCAGTTTGTCCATGGTTTCGGTCTCCCACCCAACACTTATTCGTTTTAGCATATTACCAACAGCAGGTAGGAGGCCATTAACAAATGCATTAGCCAGGGCGCCCTGTCCATTTTTATCCGGTTGCTGTATACCAGAATGTTGCAGAAAAATGTCAGTTAACCGGGAGCGATAGTCACCCGGGTTTTCTCCCTGTCGTTGCTTACAGCCGTTTATGGCCGTCCAGTTAGTTTTAGGAGTCCATACCCGAGGGATGGCTTCAAATAGATTTTTAGCTCGCTCCTTACACCTTTTCCGGTATTCAGCATTAGGACCAGTGTCTGGTAAAGTAGAGTGGCGGTCAGCTGCGAGCCAATTTGCTGCTGTGAGCCATTTTTCATGCTCACCAGGGGTAAGTAGCTTGCACAGCTGCAGGAGGTCTGCCTCAGAGGGTTCATAAGTGTCACATACTAACAAAAATTCCTCTGCGAATTTGGTAGGATTTTCCCGGGGCTTTGGAAAGCCTTTTACAACTGAAAGGAGTTCTGTACGAGTCCAGGGTTTATAGCTCCAAGTGGGACCCCCGTCTTGGCCCCCAGTATGCAGGATTCGGAGGGGAGCCTGGATATTTTTAAGGCCCAAGCGTAAGCTTTTACGGGGCAGAGCGGGATCAGAGGAATGGGCCTGGGTGGTATCGGACGATCCAGATGGGTCTGAACTGGAGATCTCTGGAAATTGTTCCTGAGCTGGGGAATCTGGTGACAGTTGTTCCTGAGCTGGGGAATCTGGTGACAGTCTATTGATCCGACGCAAGGCTGCCAAGCCAATTAATGCGTCTTCCTCATCATCATCCCCAGAATCTAACAAGGAGTTTTCTTCATCTTTTTTCACAGAGAGACAGGAGTATGAAGGGGGATCTGCTCGGAGAACGGGAAAAAGGGGAGCGCTCGGTCTGGTGGTGGGAGAGGAGGTTTTCAATAAAGCTTTTAACTTATCATTTGAATCTTTGAGAGAGGCGAGTTTCGATTCTGTCCACCTACGATTTGCCTCTTCCCACCACTGCATGAAACAATCAACCTCTCCTCTGGCCAATTTAGTTTTAGATTGGCCGAGTTTGTCTTTTAAGACGTCTACTCAGTCCTTGTCCCAAGATCCTAACAGTGGCCACTGAGTTTTGGGATCTCCCTGAGTTAGCCTAGACCATTTTTCCAGAAATTTACAGGAGTCCGGACCCTTCCTAAAATACATAAAATGAGCCGGCGTTCCTTTAGGGAACTGTCCCGACTTAGACGTCTGGTTACCCATACAGGAGGACTTTACACACACACCAATCACACAAGAAGGAAATTCGGGTTCGTCAGAGCGATGCCCGGTGCAACACACAAAAGGAGCCCACAGGCTACTGCCTCAATCGCCCTTGCTTTCACACCAAGGGTTTTACCCAAGGTGCGGTGCGGCTGCGATTGTGCAGATTTCACTCACTCAGACCGTGGGGACAGGAACCCCTTGGTCGGCCGATCCCCGGACGGAGATGGCACCCAGACTCAAACACTCCACAGGAGGACAGATAGACACAGAGACAGGACAGTCCTCAGTCCGGACAAAACACAGAAATAATTACCTGACCAGATTCCTGATGCCAGATCCTGGGATCCCTACCAGAACAGAGTGGGAACCAACAGGTTCAATGGCGTAGACCTCACTGTGGTTGTGTGCCCTTCCGTTCAGGAGGAGGACCGCTCGGGCCAAATGCCCAGGTGCCGGCTACCACGGTCGTCCTACAAAAACGGTCAGAAATCACACAGCCCCAGTGAAGACGGTTGCCATCTCGGTGGAACCTCCAAATTGTCAAAGTTAGAATCAGGACTCACAATTTTGTCAAGACCACTCTGTTTATTAGCACAGCGCTCTGCTAATACATTCAGATAATGTGAGCCACCATGCAAGATTCAAACAGTCTTATTTATACAGATAAAAAGGTGCAAACTAAACAAAAGGACAGAGAGAGCAAAACTGTAAAATATGCATGGAGCACAATATGCATAACCTGCTTCCTTATTAACTCTTATCGATCTAAGACTAATGCTTCACCAATTGCCCTTAAGTGGCAAGTTAAGCAGTTAATGTCTGCTTTCCTGCACACCTGGCTTGCAGCATTTCTAATTTCTACTTAAAGGTACATACAGCATTCTTTAATTCCTTCTATTTCTTTAGTATAATTCATTTCACTTTCACACTCTCCTGCTCCTCTTTTGTATCAAAGTGATGCTGGGACTCAAACGCATCATCAATACGAGTGAACGTTTTTCTCTTCTTAACTGGGGGAATCGATATCATTCTCTACACACATTTTCACACTGTCATTGAAAATAGATTGAAAATATTCTGGGCCACTTCTCATCGCAACCAAAGAGTTACACAAGCTTTTCACCCCTGTCATTGCAGTAAGTAAGTTGAGATTGGGAGCTTGAAGAGCCTTACTCACTTTTACCACCATCTGGAGAATAGGGTGCATCATGTGAAGGGCAAAGATGAACTTGAATGAATTTAGTTCATGGATAAGGCCCCTGGCTTTTATTTTAGCATCAGCTAGGCGAGTTGTTTTGATAATCTCTTGTAAAGCTTGTAAAATGATGGAGTAGTTTTGTTTTACAGCAGCCACTGCTTCTGATCTGCATGCCCATCTTGTGTTTGCAAAAAGAACAGGAGTACTTGTGGCACCTTAGAGACTAACAAATTTATTAGAGCATAAGCTTTCGTGGACTACAGCCCACAAACATCTTGTGTTTGACAGTGACTTCAAAGTCTTCAACTGGGATCCTACTTGTGAAATCTTCTCCATTACTGCATGTCACATAGGACTCCCCTCCATGAAGGCATAAAGAGTCTGAATAACACCAGTTACTTGAAGTGCATGCATCTACTAGGACAAGGTTCAAACAATGTGCATAGCAGTGTACGTAGAGTATTTCACTGTTTCTTTCTTTATATTTCATTTGAACTCCCACAGTACATCCAGACATAGTAGATGTGCCATCAAAACAGACAGACATCACTGATGACCAGTCAGTTTTAAGAATGCCAAGGACATCATTTAACTGGTCAAAAATAGACTGAGCATCAACTGTTAATAGTCTCTGAACAGACACAAAATGTTCAACTGGACTATGTTTTTCATTGTCAAAATACCGCACCACAACAGACATCTGTTCATGGTGTCCACAGTCATTAGTGTCCTTGGCAATTATTGAGACCATTTTTCCATTTAGTGAAGACACAATCTTTTGTTGCATAACGTTATGCAAGGCCACAATTAAATCATTTTGGATGCAATTACTCAGATAAGTAACGTTTTGAGGAGATTGTTGCACATGCTTTGCCATTACGGGATCATATTTTTGGAGCATATTGACAAGATTTAGAAATAAACCTTTCTCAAAACTGTCAGCTTTTTCATTGTGACCCCTGAATGGTCTCCCACCTTTCGCCAAACACAGAACAATGTAAATTAGTCGCTCCATTACACTTAGATTATGGCACCATTCTTCTTCTTGTTTAGACAAATAAGCCTGCTTGCCCTCATCCAACAATATATCAATAGGTTTCCCTTCATTAAAACTTTACCATGAAGAACAGCTCAACACATGAGATTTTGACAGTTGGTGGTTTTTAAAACATTCATTAGCCCTATGCCAGTTTCTGAATCCATTATCAATAAATGCTGGATCAGTGTGACCTTTGTTTGCTGCATCATTAGAGGAGAAGAAATGGCAGTAAAAGCAAAATGCTGTGTCCTTTGAGGGGCTATATTCTAACCACCTATACTTTTCATACCATACTAATGATCTTTAATAATATGTTCTGACTAATCATACTAATCTCCTGGAATGTGTTCACACACATACCCAGTGTCTGTTGCTTCTTAGGAGTGCCTATGTGTTAGCAACGCTAGTAATATCTTTGCCTAGGTCATGTATTGGACAGTGAACATGTAAGCATCTGCTGTAATACATGGCCTGACTTTGGTTCACGGCGTGGCCGGACTTTGCTGACTATGGTTCAGGCCTCAGGTTTTACACCAGGCCCAGTGCCCCAAGCTCTCTCTCTCGCCTACACAAACCAACCACCTCCATTGCACTCACACAGGCCGGATGCAATCTGCTAGGCCCAGCAGTGACCCCTGGACACGTCACCAGGAACAGCTTTATAGCTCTTATCTTGGCTTCACCTGGCTATGACCAGCTCCAGCAAAGTAATATCTCCAGGCTCCCTGGGTCCTTGGAGGTGGGGAGGTTGGGCAAACAAAGAGGTAGACTCAAAAGCCAGGGGCACAGAGACTGTCCAGATCCAAGGATAGGTTAATGGAGGATAGGTCCATCAATGGCTATTAGCCAGGATGGGCAGGAATAGGGTTCCTAGCCTATGGCACTGTCCACTGTCGGAAGACAGGATACTGGGCTAGATGGACCATTGGTCTGATCCAGAACAGCTGTTCTTATGATCTAGCTGGGTGTTTTGACAGGGTAACTGAGGCTGTTCCTAGAGTCAGGTCTGTCAAACAATCATCAGGAGGCTTTTTTATAGACATAAAAAACTGGTTAAAATTTTGTCTCCACTCCACCTGGTGCCCAGTTAAAAACTCCCTGATGTGACCATGGTTATAGCCACTTCTGTCCCTGGTTCTTCCACTTAAACAGACAACACTGACCCAGTGGACACCAGCCAAAGTGGAAGGGCAAGAAAGGAAACATTATGCTGCCAAATGACCAACAGAAGGAAGTGGAAAGGGAGGTGAAGCTGTATAATGGTGTATAAGTGTTGAGCAGACAGCACTGAAGAGAAGAGGACCTCTATGCTGCGTAATGAATTGTGGATAGTAGCAGATGTTATGGAGTGAGTTATGGGCTGTTAGTTATACTTAGGGTGACCAGACGTCCCGATTTTATTGGGACTGTCCCGATATTTGCTTATTTGTCCCGCGTCCCAACCTACCTTTGTTCGGGACGCAAATGGTCCCAATATTTTGCCTCTGCTCACAGGCAGAGTGGAGCCAGGAGGGGGCTTGCGTCCCCACCCGCCCCGACTCCGCCACTTCCTTCCTCCATTGGATCGCTCCCCAAATCCCCACCCCAGCTCCGCCTCCAGCCCCCCCCCTCACTGCCACATTGGATCCCTCCCCAAATCCCCGCCCTGGCCCCGCCTCTTCCCCAAGCACGCCTCAGTCCTCCTCCTCCCCCCTCCATCCCAGGCTTGTGCTGATCAGCTGTATGGCGGCGGAAGCGCTGGAGGAGGAGGGAGGTAGAGACAGAGTGCAGGTCAGCTGGTGTGGGGGCTGGGCGAGGAGCTCCGGTGGGCCGTATTTTTTTTTGGCTCTGCTCCTCCCCCCCGGCCTCTCGATATTTCACCCTAGTTATACTAAATAATGGCTACCAGGTGACATGAGAGTCAAGAAAGGGTACGAGGCAGCTATAGCAAGAAGAATCCATTAGAGGAGCGGAGACCAACAGGCTGTCATCCTGGGAAATCGACACTAGATGGCAGCAGAGTAGAAGAAATGAGAGGGGGACATCAGAAATACTAACTAGTGACCAAGAGTTCAGTAGCCAATACAATAATGGGAAAGTTATACTGTAAAATGGCCACTAGGTGGCAGCATGTTGTAAGAGTGAGATATGGGCAGCTACTTTCAAAAATGCCCATTCGATGGCAGCATAACTTGAATACTAATAAAGGGGTAGTGCAAGTACATTATAATTGGCCATCACCTTGACCAGTCATCTCCCAAAAATGTAAGCTGGTGTTTGTTCATGATCTAAAATATTTTCCACAAAGGATCATTAGATATTAGACATGATGTACAATGGGACTTGTATAATTGTAAGTCACACTGGGCATTGTTAGCTACAAAGCTTTGGAGACACAAAATGAACCAAGTGGGAGAAATGTTGAAGTGGGACTGTATTGAAAAGCATGAAGAAAGAATACAAATATGAAAGAGGATTTACACTTATTAAATTGAAGGGGAAGCCCATTTTCCATCCCTTCAGGTAACTGTAGGTCTCTTTACTGAGAAAGTCCCATTTCTGCAGAGTGATGAAAGACAAGAACCTCAGTGGAACCGGAGTCCTGTCTGCCAAACCCTGACAAGCTCTGTGTAGTCAAAAACTTGTCTCTCATCAACAGAAGTTGGTCCAATAAAAGGTATTGCCTCACCCACCTTGTCTCAAATCCTGAGAAATGAATTCATCAACTCAAATGTGAGCTGTCCTATGAATAGAAGTGAGCATCCAATTCCAAACTGCTGCTGCTTTGCATTTATATATCACCTTCCAAACTGGGGTATTAATGTGCTTGAGTAATTAAGTATTAGCAATATAAGATTCACCTTCTGTGAAGAATGTGGGAGGTATCAGTATTCATTTTTATGGTACATAATCTGTGTCTGGATGCTGGACAAAGGTATGTAGGACAAGTTCTAGGAGCTGGAGATCCCGGAACTTAAGTTAGGGGTCAGAGTCAGTATCAGGGTCAAGAGTCAAGCCGAGGGTCAGAGATGGAGACAGAATGAGGAATTGGGCTGAGGATCAATACCAGGTATCATGGTTGGTGCCATGTTTCCAAGGGTCAATCAGGAGTCAGAATCCAAGTCGGAGCCAAAGTAAGTACCAGGAGTCCAGGAAGAAAGCAGCAGGGCAGGCGTGGCAGATAGCTAGGGATCTGCATTGTTGCCTGGACACTTCTTGGGATTTGTGACATTGCAGACTTGCTTCCTGAATCTATGACTTCCATGACCTGTACTTCAGATCGTGTTCATAACTTAGTCTCACACCCTTTCCAGTATTCTTAAAGAATTGCAGAAAAGCTGATTTTATTGGTCCCCATTGTCCTTGTACTCTTGATAGATGTTGCGAGGAATATTGTTACTTTAAGGCCACTGAATTTCTAAGAAAATACCTCATTTCATTGGTAGAGTCTTAACAATCCCAAAGGATTGGATCTATTGTTTCCTGTACCTCTTACATGTTGCACATAAGCCACCTTTATGCTTGTTAATTAGAAATAAATGACTAATTAATCTGCAATTCCCTGCTTTGAATTCTAAATAAAGCCACTTCACTGCTCCTCTCAGGGTCTGGGAGTATATCAAGATTTTCAACTGTTGGTCTTTCTTCCTGGAATTTTTTCCCCTTCATTTCAATAGCCCACAGTTCTTGCCATTTCTTCCTTAGCTCACTTTTGATTAGGTATTTAAATTCCAGTTTGCTTAAGGGGATCCAGAGGTCAATTTATTTGTGATTAATAGCACTTTTTGCCAGCCAATTCCTTGCCTGCTATCCCTGCTGCATCAGGATCCATGTGATTACCTTGGTTATATCCAATTTCACCAGTCTGGCTGTTAGCAGTAATATTTCATTAAGAAAATCATTTCTGCTGTCAGACTCACCACTGTGAGTTGCCTGCCGCCCTGATAAGGAGTCAGACAGGATGGTCACAGCAGCTGGCTGCACATCTAAAGCACGATTTAGTGCTAACATAATCCTTGTGTATCTCAGCCATAAAGACGGATACAAAGTTAGGTAGCCATACAGCTTTCTTGAGTCCGAGTGAGGGCACGCAGGAAGTTGTTCCCACTCTATTCTTTCCTTTTTGGAACGCTCTGTATGTATTTGTCAATATTGTCCCCACTTAAAGCAAATCAATATAATTGTGACATCTTGTCTATCATTCTTTTATTTATATCATTATATAACTCCATGTCTCTCTCGATGGGAGGTGATTTTCTAGTGATAGAGTATTTTCCCATAGCTATACATTTTGGTCTCTTTCAATTCCTTCTTTTCATTACAATCTGTTATCCACTTCTGTACCCTACTTACATGGGGAATTTGGAGGTTTTGTCCTAACTGGTTAGCTTAGTGATGTCTTCACTATTACTTAGTACTTTGGCCCAAAAGGTTAAGTCTGGGAGCTTCATTCTAAGAGTTATAGGCATTTCCACCAGCTGCTGCTATCTGTAGTACAGAGATACAGTAATGAAGGCACCACCTGATATGGAATGCGTGTTCATGGATATAATTTAATTCAGATTTGTATTCATTGCTGACCCAAAGGCCTGGCAGCCATACTCAATAACTGGCCTCATTGGTGCTCTGTATAGCATTACCACCATTTTCATATCCACTCCCTAGGATGTTCCACAGGTATTTTACTTTTGCACTTTCTTTTCCTTATTCACTTCTCTTTCTCTCCTTCTTCCCTCCTCCATTCCACCCTTTTTTATTGTTGATAACTAGGTAAACATTCCTGGATTTCTTCTCCATTTTCTTTAGAACAAGATGTGCCAGTGATTGATGATGATGATGATGGGGCGGAATAAATGAGAAATGAGGATGTAGCACATAGAGCGATGTTCCTATTAGTTCGTGCCAATTTTGTGAATAAAAGGACCAGTAAAGAAGAAGCGATACTAACGAGAGGGAAGAAGATAGTTAAACCTACAGTACAGTATGTAACAAGACAAGTGTAGCAAATTGGCTAGGTCAGTCCAGCGCTTAATCTCATGTTTGTGGGTTTGAGGAGCCCCAAATTGGGTGCCCTCCCTACTCTGGTTAATGTGATGTGTTCTCACGGTTATCTCCTTGCTTTCCATGTAAGCTCAGGGAAAGATATTATAACCTAGTATTGTGGCATTAAATGGCAAAACTTTTCTCTTCTAAAGGTTTCTTCCCAGTCAGTGAAACCTGTGGTGAGAAACTTTCCCTTGACTTTACTGCATTTGGGTTTCTTGTCTTGTTGAATGGGTCTCTAGGAGCTGTCAGGGAAATGTCCATGGAAAAGAGGAGTGGATATGAGCTTGGCTGTTTCATAGGTTTGCCTGTGTTTTGTCTCATTGTAAGATGGGGAAATTGGAGGAGCTATTGCAGGATTTGAGATGATTGTTTGAGTTAAATCATACGTTCTTGTTGCACTTCGTTATAATGTTCCTCAAAAGGAAACTGATTGAGGTGATGCAGTGGCTACTAAGAAAGCCTTAGAAAAGAGCCCAAGATGTGATAGTAGCTGGTTTCTGTAGTATGGTGGTTATCATGTTTGCCCAACATGAGAAAGGTACCTGGTTTGAAAGCAGGCAGAAGCAGTGTTGGTCTCTGGTTTCTTTTAGTCCAAGGCCTTTCTCAAATACATCCATAGCTTCTATGCTTTCTTCCTCAATAGTTTTTCCTTGTATGAAATTTTAAGATCTAAAGGAAGTGATTAGCCTGTATGTTGAAGGAAGAAATAGACTATCATTTGGGAGCTTGCCGGCTACACAACAAATATGACTGTAGAAGACTATCAACCCTTAGTTCTGCCAATTTAGCTCCCAGCCAGCAGTTTCCCCCTCTTCTGTTTCTTTTGAGATGACTACAAACCACCTCATGTACCCTTTTCATATCAGAATCATCTATTGATTGTTGATCACATTTACCCTACTTTCCTGGCCAGGCAGGACTGGTGTGTGAGGAATCAGAAAAGAATATCTGACAATACCTAAGCCAGCCTTTTAACACAGAATCACTCCCCTTTTTCATAGAATCATAGAATCATAGAATATCAGAGTTGGAAGGGACCTCAAGAGGTCATCTAGTCCAACCCCCTGCTCAAAGCAGGACCAATTCCCAGCTAAATCATATTTAGCTGGGAATGTAGCAGATAAAACACTTCCATATGAGGAGAGATTAACAAGACTGGGACTTTTCAGCTTGGAAAAGAGACCACTAAGGGGAGATATGATAGAGGTCTATAAAATCATGACTGGTGTGGAGAAAGTAAATAAGGAAGTGTTATTTATGACATTTCATAACAAAAGAATGTGGGGACACCAAAGAAAATTAATAGGAAACAGTTTAAAAAACAAAACAAAAGGAAGTATTTTTTCACACAATGCACAGTCAACCTGTGGAACTCCTTGCCAGGGGATGTTGTAAAGGCCAAGAGAGAAAAGGCCAAGAGAGGAAAAAAAAATAAACAATATTTTAAATAATATTTTCCGCATAACACTTCTGAATACTCAACCTCTTGTTCTTATTCAAAGGATGTTAACACAAGCTCTCAGCTCCTCATTTCCTTATTGTTCCCTTAGTATTTTTAGCACAGTGTATTGATATAAAAGAGAAAAAGAAAACAAATTAAAACAATTTCCAATATTAAAAAGGCATCCAATATTATAAGGACGACGCAGCCTGAAACAATCTCCATGAGACTAAAGAGGCCTGGGGAGGCTATGAAATGGAAGTAGTTATATGCCCCATGCAGAGCTGGAGACAATGTAGAAAGAAGTAGAGACGCTACTGATCGCTGCATGGGGGCAGTCCATTCCTTAAGGGTTATTTTTCCCCTCTCTTGGCTGGGGTAGAATAGAAGTGGAGAAAATCCTCTCTCACTCTCAAAAGAGGATGGAAATGTCAATTTGTCCTCTCTTCATCTTCTACTAAATCTCAGTGACAGGAAGAGACATTTCCTGCCTAAGATTGTGGAGAGAACAGAGGGTGGATTTCGCTTTGGGCTGAGAATATAAGCAAAGGAATGATACCTAAGCCTGCAAGAACTACCGGCCAATAAACCCCACCACTCAGAGATTAAGAATCTCATGCTCCACCGACTGAGCTAGCTGGTCTGCATTTGTGCCATTTGACTGCACAGTCACAGTGTAGTAGCAGTCCTAAGGGAGTTTCTTTGCTAGCTGAGGAACCTTTTCTGACAGTAGCCTTCATGGTTCTGTCCTGCTACTTTCACTCCCGACTAGCAAACAGGAGCTGTTCCAAGACTCTGGGTGCTGGTTTCTTTCACCACCGGATAGACACAGCATGCTGGATCAACCCCACCTCACTGCTTTAGACACTACAAGCCAACTCCAGCCTTAAATCGGGTTATTAGCTAATAAAAACATTCCTTTTTCTTCAAGGTCTGCTACTTTCGTACACAAACCGACCTAATGTGCCTAAAAGGCACATTACTCTACCCCTCGACCCTCCTTTATTCAATCCCATAGGGATAGTAAGAAGAAGAAGAAGAACTCAGTTCATTCATTAAACTAGTACAGTCCCCTTTTTGGCTATGTTAACAGGAAAGATCTCTCAATAGATTAATGTCTCCAGGGAACATTTGCAATATCTGTGGGGTCCTCGGGGTGTAGCAGATAAAACACTTCCATATGAGGAGAGATTAACAAGACTGGGACTTTTCAGCTTGGAAAAGAGACCACTAAGGGGAGATATGATAGAGGTCTATAAAATCATGACTGGTGTGGAGAAAGTAAATAAGGAAGTGTTATTTATGACATTTCATAACAAAAGAATGTGGGGACACCAAAGAAAATTAATAGGAAACAGTTTAAAAAAAAAACAAAAGGAAGTATTTTTTCACACAATGCACAGTCAACCTGTGGAACTCCTTGCCAGGGGATGTTGTAAAGGCCAAGAGAGAAAAGGCCAAGAGAGGAAAAGCTGAGAGGATCTGGTATGTCTCCATTGTTATTTCCAATGTATTTCCTTGTGCGAGTGAGGGTCTATGACTCACTACACTGGAAAAATATATCGTGGCTAGCAATGTTTGTTTTCTCTCTGTAACATGCAGCATCTCTGGGCAAGATGGACCATTGGTATCACCAGATCCAG
Source organism: Chrysemys picta bellii (assembly GCF_011386835.1). Lineage (NCBI taxonomy): Eukaryota > Metazoa > Chordata > Testudines > Emydidae > Chrysemys > Chrysemys picta. The sequence goes on along the minus strand of NC_088802.1, from coordinate 24,614,066 downwards.
AGAGGGGGCAGACCGAGTCGGTTCACCACAAACATTTTTACAGGGCATCAGATTCCCCCAAGGAGAAGCTCCTCAAAGGAAACATAGCCCCAGTAGTGTCAGAGAAGGGAATGACTGTTTGCCTTAGGAGGTAGATGAGGGAAACCTGCAGGTACTTAGGTCCCGAGTCCAGCTTCTGATTAAACTATTTGTGGGAAAGGGCCTGGGACACCCGATGAGGCTAAGAAGAGGAGAGTAGGGGTGTTCAGCCCTTTAGCTGCTTCCTGAGTGCATCAAGTAGACAAATGAGGAGAAGGCCTAGTGGGCAGGCAAAGCTCAGGGCTCTGTTACATAGAATCAAACTCCTGTTAGTGGTTAGGCATCAGCACTTCAGCAGAACGGTTTTATTGTCAGTCCGGGAAGGAAGGTTTTTTTTTTTTTAAACAATTATCTCCCCAATTGAAACTTCATGATGCTGGGAAGGGCTGTGGAGACCATGTGAAAATCAGACTTCCCCAGTACCTCAGAGCAGAAAATAGGCATGTTCCCACTGTGGGCTCTTTATACAAATAGAGTTCTGTAAATCATTTATGTTTGTGCTTGCTAGCTAGCTAAACCAATATTATTATAATAATCCAGGCTGACCCAAGATGAAATTTTTTTCAGTTTTCTTGTTGAAACAGAATTAAAAAAAATCATTTTTGATCAACCAAAATATTTCAGTAAATAAAATATTAATCCAAAAAACTTTCACCCAGCTCTATAGACAAGTCTTTGGAATTAACCATCTGGAGAGAAGGATCATTGGCCTCTTATATTCCTGAAGTCTAGCTGTGAAGACTTCTGAGCATGGACTATGTAGGCCACAGGTTACCATTTTGCTCAGGTGGCTAATGATGAAAGGCAATGTGGGTTAGTGGCAGACCTACTTCTAGCACTTTGTTCAAATATCTACAGAGAGGTGTTTGTTTTGCATTGCATCTAAAAATAAAATCAATTGTGTTAAAACCTAAACCTGGGATCAGGGTGAAACATGGTGATTGTAAGTCATGGACAAAATCTCTACTGAGTTCAACAGAAGGAAGGTTTTTTCATCGGATTCTAGCAAATGCTAAATTTTGTGATAGTTCTTAGAGCTTAGAGACGTTGTCCAGAATTATCAGTAGATCTCACACACACCAGTGTTCTCCTACAGGTTTTTGTATATTGCCATTCCTGATATCTGACACAAGTCCATTTATCCTCTTGCGTAGTGACTGTCCAGTTTGGCCAATGTACATAGCAGAGGGGCATTGCTGGCATATGATGGCATATATAACATTGGTGGACGTGCAGGTGAATGAGCCGGTGATGTTGTAGCTGATCTGGTTAGGTCCTGTGATGGTGTTGCTGGTGCAGATATGTGGGCAGAGTTGGCATCGAGGTTTGTTGCATGGGTTGGTTCCTGAGTTAGAGTTGTTAAGGTGCGGTGCGTGGTTGCTGGTGAGAATATGCTTAAGGTTGGCAGGTTGTCTGTGGGCGAGGACTGGCCTGCCTCCCAAGGTCTGTGAAAGTGAGGGATCATTGTCCAGGATGGGTTGTAGATCACTGATGATGCATTGGAGAGGTTTAAGCTGAGGACTGTAGGTGATGGCCAGTGGAGTTCTGTTGGTTTCTCTTCTGGGCCTGTCTTGTAGCAGGAGGCTTCTGGGTACACATCTGGCTCTGTTGATTTGTTTCTTTATTTCCTTGTGTGGGTATCGTAGTTTTGAGAATGGTTGGTGAAGATCTTGGTATGATATGGACAGTCACTACGCAAGAGGATAAATGGACACAGGTCAGATATCAGGAATGGCAATATACAAAAACCTGTAGGAGAACACTTCAACCTCCCTGGCCACACAATAGCAGATGTAAAGGTAGCCATCTTACAGCAAAAAAACTTCAGGACCAGACTCCAAAGAGAAACTGCTGAGCTCCAGTTCATTGGCAAATTTGACACCATCAGATTAAACAAAGACTGTGAATGGCTATCCAACTACAGAAGCAGTTTCTCCTCCCTTGGTGTTCACACCTCATCTGCTAGCAGAGCACCTCACCCTCCCTGATTGAACTAACCTTGTTATCGCCATACTGATTTATACCTGCCTCTGGAGATTTCCATTACTTGCATCTGAAGAAGTGAGGTTCTTACCCACGAAAGCTTATGCTCCCAATACTTCTGTTAGTCTCAAAGTTGCCACAGGACCCTCTGTTGCTTTTTACAGATTCAGACTAACACGGCTACCCCTCTGATAGAGTTAAAAGTTAGTCAAGTTTCATTAATTAATTCCATAAGTATTTGGAAACTCCCTTTCCTTTCCAGATTACAGGCTGAAATTTTAAACCTAAATGTAGAGTTCAGAACAAAGTGCCAGAAGTCTCAATTTGAGAACAGAACATTTGTATCCATGTAGACTGCCCTCTGCCATGATCGGAGCAATCACACTGTTACAGACCATATCTCTGGTAGCCGAGTATTGATATAGCGGATCAGAATATTTTTTTATCTACCATGATATCCACTCCAGTGACATCTTAGAGCTTAACAATGATGCTTAAATGCTGTATTTCATTTTTGGAAATAACCAGAATCATGCCATGTTTTAGGAGTCAAAATCAAACAACTAAAATCTTGGACTGAGATTTTTCAATGCTATCTAGAGTTCTTAGGCATCAACCTTCTGTTACACTTATTTCTATTAATTCTGCAAATATATCCTGGTATATTCAGCATTTCAATGCCCTGTAGGAAAAAGAACAATTTGCACCCCCTCACAAGACATCAGTTTATGCCATAAATTATGAAGTGGAGTAAATTCTCCCTTCGTCCCTGTGGTGGTGATGGTGACGTGGTTAGTGACTGGCAATGCCTTTTCTGTTTTCTGACATTCACTGTGTAGCAGTAATAAAAAGCTGCTCTTTGTAGGGTGGATCTTAGGAAGGGACAAAAGCAGGTTGATGTGCAACCCTAACTGGGGAGTGACCCTCCCCACGCCATAATGATTGTAGGATGATAATAGAGGAACAAGAAAGGCACTGGTGGGGTGGAGAGATGCTGTCCCTGAACTTGGAGTCTAGAAACAATCTGGCATGTGTGATCCGGGGTAATTAGACTCTATCATCACTCACCACCCCATTTGGGGCACACTGAGCCAGATCCTCAGCTGGTGCAAATCAAGGCAGTTCCATTTTTGTCAGTGGGACTGTGAGGCTAAAAGTGTTAATATTCACCTGAAGAAAAGCTCTGTGTAGCTCGAAAGGTTCTCTCATTCACCAACATGAGTTGGTCCAATAAAAGATATTACCTCACCCGCCTTGTCCCTCTAATATTCACAAAGCACATCCCTGCCCCTGTTTGGAAGGTGGTATAGAAATGCAGTCCGGAAGACAGTGCTCACCTGAAACCACAGGACAGCCCAAGCTTGACGTGATGAGCTCTTGTTTCTCATGGCTTGGCTACCAGGACTCAGGATCCTCAGCAGAGGTTCTTGTCTCTCCTCTTTCTGCAGAAACTGGATTTTCTCAGTGAAGAGACCTGCAGTGACCTGAAGGGATGAACCGGTGGATTTGATCTTTGTTTGGAATAGGGGCTTCTCCTTTGATTTACAAAGCGTAAATGCTCCCTCATATTTGTATTCTGCCTTCATGCTTTTTAATATGGTCCCACTTTAACCTTTCTCCCACTTGGTTCATTTTGTGTCTCCAAAGCTTTGTAGCTAACAATGCCCCACGTGACTTGCAATTATACAAGTCCCATTGTACATCATTTTTTAGTCTAACGATCCTTTGTGGAAAATATTTTAGATCATGAACAAACACCAGCTTACATTTTTGGAAGATGCCTGTCCAAGGTGGTGGGCTGTTATAATGTACAGTAGAACCTCAGATTTACGAACTGACCAGTCAACCACCTACTTCATTTGGAACCGGATCTCTGCAATCAAGCAGCAATAAAGACCAAAATAATAATAATAATAATTAAATCCAATACAGTACAGTACTGTGTGAAACGTAAACTACTAAAAAAAATAAAGGGAACATTTAAAAAAAAAAGATTTGACAAGGTAAGGAAACTGTTTCTGTGCTTGTTTCATTTAAATCAAGATGGTTAAAAGCAGTACGTTTTCAAGTTAGTTACTAAGGTTTCAAAGCTGCATTAAGTCAATGTTCAGTTGAAAACTTTTGAAAGTACCAACATAACGTTTTGTTCAGTTATGAATGTTTCAGAGTTACGAACAACCTCCATTTCCCAGGTGCTCATAACCAGGGCCGGCTTTAGGACCTGCGGGGTCCGATTCCATTGTCCGGGTCTTCGGCGGCACGGGATCTGCTCCGCGTCTTCCGTGGCACTGAAGGATCCCCTGCTGCTGAAATGCCACCAAAGACCCCAAAGCGGACCCCACCCCCCATCGCCAAAATGCCGCTGGAGCGGACCGCCAATGGGTGAGCCTAAGCCGCAGGGCCCTCTTAGGCGTGGGCACGGGGCCCTCTTACCCGTGGGGCCCAATTCCGGGGAATCGGTCTAAAGATGGTCCTGCTTGTAACTCTGAGGTTCTTGTGTACTTGTACTGTCCCTTTATTAGTATTCAAATTATGCTTCCATCTAGTGGGCATTTTTGAAAATAGTTTCCATATCTCAGCCTTACAGCTTGCTACCACCCACTTTCCCATTTCTGTATTGGCAACTGAAATCTATTGCTCACAAGTCAGTATTTCTGACCTTCCCCCCCGCACACACACTTCCTCTACTCTGCTGCCATTTAGTGTTCATTTCCCAGCATGACAGCCTGTTTCTCTGCTATCCTGTAGTGTATTCTTCTTGGCTCTTATGTCACCTGACACCTGGTGCCCACTATTTAGCATAAAAGCCCATTTCTCACTACTTAACATCTACTACTATCCACAGTTCATTACACAACATGAAGGTCCTTTTCTCTTCAGTGCTCTTTACTCACCACTTATACAGCATTATATAGCATCACCTCCCTTTCCACTTCCCTCTTTTGGTCATTTGGCAACATAACATCTCCTTTCTTGCCCTTCCACTTTGGCTGCTGTCCATTGGGCAGCACCACTACACCTGTCCCATTCCTCTGCCCTCTAGTGGCCCTAGACAGAATAATCTCATCTCTCCTCATTTCTTACCTAGTGCTAGGTGTACGCTGTTCCAAATTATAGCCACTAGGAACCAAATAACACAACATCATGATTGCAACATTAATAGCTACGAGAGCACGTACAACAGCAGCGGCTTTCAAAGTATTAGCAGGGGTTTCCCCTCCATCCACTGCATTTGTGTTGATGTGGGGTCTGCTTCCAATGGAAATGCATAGATTGAACCTACCATGACAGAGTCCCCATTGCTCTCCTGGCTGAGATTCTCAGAGGCGTCTATGGAAGTTAAGAGTCCAACTCCAATTTCAATGGGATTTGGGTGCCTAACTCCATTAGGTCCCTTTGAAAATCCTTTCCATTGTGTTGGAGTCCTACGGTTCTCTCACCATTGCCCAGTCCCCTACCTCTGGCCAAGCCTTGACATGCTCCCAGTGACTGAGCCAGCACTGCCGTGTTAGGCATCACAGGAATTCTGCCCGTTAGTAGGCAGTAGCTTTGTAAGGCACCTGGGGCTGACTAGATACAGTGTCCTGAGAACTAGCCCTCTCGGGACATGCACTTTTTGCAGTGAGTTCTGGGGGCACTGATTGTAACAGGTCCCCTCCTTTTGAACTTCTCTGTGCAGTTGTGGCAGCAGAGCAGCTGCTGCCCTGAAGGGCTGCAGGCAGAGTCCCTCATCAGTGATGGTTTGACAGACCCAACCACAAAAATGGCCTCAGTTCTATGTGTGCTGGCAAAACCACAGCTGGGTCTGGATAATCCCAGTGGACCTAGCATGTGCATCTACTTCTCTATGGTTGCCCAACCCCCCCGCCTCCAAGGGCCCTGTGAGCCTGGTACTGGTGCTTTGCTGGAGCTGGTCACAGCCTATCTTAGCCCAGATAAGAGCTATGAAGCTGTTCCTGCTGAAGTGTCCAGAGGTCACTGCTGGGGCCTGTGTGATGTTACTGACATAATCTGGGACCATATAGAACATGGTTGCAACCAAAGTCCTGTAGTGGCACCAAATCTTGTATAAAGGGGCTCAAATGAGTGTCTAAGACAAGGTTATGGTTTACTGGTTACGATTATGATGTATATATGTGTGTATCAATTTTGTAGTTGAAGTTATGAATATTGGCTCTATACTGTCTGTATTTCAAACTTATGCTATGCTTCTGGGAGACATCCCAGACAAGTTGGTGTTAGCTCTGCCTAGCCTGCTTTATGGCCCATTAGGGACCATCAGCTATAAAATTGACCCATTGAGAGAAGGCAAATACACCTTGCAACTCAGCAAAGTATGCAGGGACTGGCCCATGTGACTCCAGACTCCATTTTGCTGTAATTTTCCACAGTAAGGACAAATGGGTGTTCTTACACCTGGAAAAGACTGTAAAAGGCTGATGCCTTGTCTCCATCTTCTCTTCAATCCTGCTTCTTACCTCTGGAGGGACTTTGCTACAAACAGAAGCTCTACACAACGGACTGATGACCCATCCCAGCTGGGGATGTATTCCAGAGACTTGATGTGAACCTGCAGTTTATTCTATCACTTCTACAAGCTTGAACCAAGAACTTTGCCATTACTGTATGTAATTGATTCAATTTAATCAATTCTAACTCTCATCTATATCTTTTCCTTTTATGAATAAACCTTTAGATTTTAGATTCTAAAGAATTGGCAACAGCATGATTTGTGGGTAAGATCTAATTTGCATATTGACCTGGGTCTGGGGCTTGGTTCTTTGGGATCGAGAGAACCTTTTTTCTTAATTTACGAGGGACTAAGTAAGAAAATGCTTCTTGAGGACATATTAGAGTTTGATTTACGGATATTTACTTTGTTTATTTTGACATGTGATGTTGACAATTTGTATTTTAAGGATTATAAAACTTTAACTTCATGAATCTCAGTGTCTGTCACTAAATAATTGTTTAATACCCATAGTCTGACGCCCCTCCCCCCTAATTTTAGGGAACAGTGAACATTTAAATCAATAAAAAAACGCTTAATAACAAACACTGATATTCTCCACTGAAATTATTTTAAAAAATATCAAAATTTAATTCTGCCAAGCCTACTCAGATACCATAAACAGATGACTAAACTAGAATGGAATAGGACAAACTAATCTCGTATAGGTTGCATCAGGACACACTCCTGCCACCCCATACCCTATAAGTGTGGAAAGCGGAACGTCAAGGAAAAGCCCCCCGATGTCCCTTGCTACATACACATTGCCTGCAATGCTGTGGGTAAAACACATCACCACACTGGGAGGCTTTTGCTTCCATCTCCAACTCACACTGAAGTGCAATACATACCCCACCTTCAACACACTCACCCTCCAACCCAACACCCCAGTGGTGACCTCGGCATCATTACAGCAGAACGACTTCCAACTGCATGGATCATGTGAATGATGTGCTGACCTGTTGATACAAGGGTGCCTGAGGTCACCATTGTGGTTCAGCAAACTGGTGTTGTGGGGCAGGAGGAGTCAGGAGGGCTGGAGACAGAGTGGGGAAGGAAAGGAAGGGGTCAGGGAGCTGATGCTGCAGGGTTTGTGGATTCATGAGGGGCTGGGGAAGGGCTAAAGGTAGTGAGGGGAATGGATTTATGTGGGCAGGATGTCCCGGTAGTAGGAGAGAGAAATTAAATCTAATCCTACAGTCAAAAGTGTCAAATGCCTGGTTAACAGAAAGGAATCTACTGGGTTGAAAATGGCATAGATTTAAGCCAATGTTTCTTGGGAGAAATATTTCCATTGGGGGTGTGAGTGGGAGAGAGAGATTCTTTCATCCCAACCTTTCTTTTGCAAACTATGGATTAAATTTACTTTACATTCAGTTTCCTGTGTGTTTCTTAAACTGTGCGGCTTCAGCACCCAATCTGGGAGGCCTCACTCATTTTAGCCATTGTTTCTTATGCAATTGTTCCACTGAAGGCAATGGGACAATTGACATGAGCGAGGATTGCTGAGTAGTCTCAATCTGCATGGCTATGCTCTCCAGGGGTGCTACATTACATTTCAGCCATGCAGAGCAATGACCTCATACAACTGGTAGCAGACAGGCAATTCTTCTGGGTGTGGGAGGTTGGTTGCATCAGGACAGTTGTTTGTACTGTCTGCACAGAAAACACACAGCTGACTCCCCAGGCTCAACCTCTTCAGAGGTGGAATCAAGGGAGACGCAGCCTTCCATTGAGAAGGATACAAATATGAGGACTCTGCACTTTGTAAATGGAGGGGGAAGAGCATGTTCTAAGACAGATTGCAGCAGCTGCTCGTCCATTCAGGTGTCTTCACTGAGCAGATCCAGTTTCTACTGAATGATGAGACGCAAAAACCTCAGTGGTGGAAACCGAGTCCTGGCCACCAAACCCTGAGAAATAAGAAGTCATCACTCGAAGCTTGAGCTGTCCTGTGGTTACAGGTGAGCACCCTCTTCCTGACCGTGTTTCTATTTCACCTTCCAAAGAGGGGCATGATTGCTTTGTGAATATTGTTGACAGTGTTGTTGTAGCCATATTAGTCCCAAGATATCAGAGAGACAAAGTGGGTGAGATGATATCTTTTATTGGACCAACAAATGCGAAAAGTATGGGTAATAAGCAGGAAGAACTGGAAGTGCTAATAAATAAATACAACTATGACATTGTTGGCATCACTGAAACTTGGTGGGATAATACACATGATTGGAATGTTGGTGTGGATGGGTACAGCTTGCTCAGGAAGGATAGACAGGGGAAAAAGGGAGGAGGTGTTGCCTTATATATTAAAAATGTACACACTTGGACTGAGGTGGAGGTGGACATAGGAGACGGAAGTGTTGAGAGTCTCTGGGTTAGGCTAAAAGGGGTAAAAAACAGCGGTGATGTCATGCTAGGAGTCTACTACAGACCACCTAACCAGGTGGAAGAGGTGGATGAGTCTTTTTTTAAACAACTAACAAAATCATCCAAAGCCCAAGATTTGGTGGTGATGGGGGACTTCAACTATCCAAATATATGTTGGGAAAATAACACAGCGGGGCACAGACTATCCAACAAATTCTTGGACTACATTGCAGACAAATTTTTATTTCAGAAGGTTAAAAAAGCTACTGGGGGGAAGCTATTCTAGACTTGATTTTAATAAAAAGGGAGGAACTCATTGAGAATTTGAAAGTAGAAGGTAGCTTGGGTGAAAGTGATCATGAAATCAAAGAGTTTGCAATTCTAAGGAATGGTAGAAGGGAGTACAACAAAATAGAGACAATGGATTTCAGGAAGGCGGATTTTGGTAAGCTCAGAGAGCTGATAGGTAAGGTCCCATGGGAATCAAGACTGAGGGGAAAAACAACTGAGGAGAGTTGGCAATTTTTCAAAGGGACACTATTAAGGGCCCAAAAGCAAGCTATTCCACTGGGTAGGAAAGATAGAAAATGTGGCAAAAGACCACTTTGGCTTAACCACGAGATCTTGCATGAGCTAAAAAATAAAAAGGAATCATATAAAAAATGGAAACTAGGACACATTACAAAGGATGAATATAGGCAAACAACACAGGAATGCAGGGGTAAGATTAGCTTTCTGATAGCTTTCTTTGATAGGATAACGAGTCTTGTGGACAAGGGAGAAGCGGTGGATGTGGTATACCTAGACTTTAGTAAGGCATTTGATACGGTCTCGCATGATATTATTATCGATAAACTAGGCAAATACAATTTATATGGGGCTACCATAAAGTGGCGCATAACTGGCTGGATAACCGTACTCAGAGAATTGTTATTAATGTTTCCCAATCCTGCTGGAAAGGTATAACAAGTGGGGTTCCGCAGGGGTCTGTTTTGGGACCAGCTCTGTTCAATATCTTCATCAACGACTTAGATATTGGCATAGAAAATACACTTATTAAGTTTGTAGATGATACCAAACTGGGAGGGATTGCAACTGCTTTGGAGGACAGGGTCATAATTCAAAATGATCTGGACAAATTGGAGAAATGGTCTGAGGTAAACAGGATGAAGTTTAACAAAGACAAATGCAAAGTGCTCCACTTAGGAAGGAAAAATCAGTTTCACACATACAGAATGGGAAGAGACTGTCTAAGAAGGAGTACGGCAGAAAGGGATCTAGGGGTTATAGTAGACCACAAGCTAAATATGAGTCAACAGTGTGATGCTGTTGCAAAAAAAGCAAACATGATTCTGGGATGTATTAACAGGTGTGTTGTGAGTAAGACACGAGAAGTCATTCTTCCGCTCTACTCTGCGCTTGTTAGGCCTCAACTGGAGTATTGTGTCCAGTTCTGGACACCGCATTTCAAAAAAGATGTGGAGAAATTGGAGAGGGTCCAGAGAAGAGCAACAAGAATGATTAAAGGTCTTGAGAACATGACTTATGAAAGAAGGCTGAAAGAATTGGGTTTGTTTAGTTTGGAAAAGAGAAGACTGAGAGGGGACATGATTGCAGTTTTCAGGTATCTAAAAGGGTGTCATAAGGAGGAGGGAGAAAACTTGTTCACCTTAGCCTCTAAGGATACAACGAGAAGCAATGGGCTTAAACTGCAGCAAGAGAGGTTTAGGTTGGACATTAGGAAAAAGTTCCTAACTGTCAGGGTGGTTAAACACTGGAATAAATTGCCTAGGGAGGTTGTGGAATCTCCATCCCTAGAGATATTTAAGAGTAGGTTAGATAAATGTCTATCAGGGATGGTCTAAACAGTATTTGGTCCTGCCATGAGGGCAGGGGACTAGACTCAATGACCTCTCAAGGTCCCTACCAGTCCTAGAATCTATGAATTTATGAATCTAAGGTTTTCAAAGCTACCTTTGTGATTTCAGCCATCAGCCCCCATTAAAATTAAGTTGAAAACTCCCTTTGAAAATCTCAGCACTCAGTGTTGTCCATCTCAGTGGAAGGACCAGGGAGGGAGGTGGCCATAACCATGTTCCCATCATGCAGTTATTAACTGGGAACCAGGCAGAATGGAGACCACATTTTAACCAATTTTTATATCCGTAAAAAAGTCATTATTTATCTAAATAAATGTTTGGACAATAAAAATACTAACTCCTGGTGCAGCATATGTGGGGACGTAAGCCTGGGAAATCTGCCATCTCTGAAATTGTGCTTTTTGCCAGCATAGCCCTCTGCAAACCAACCACCTTCACTGCGCTCACACAGGCCGGATGCAAACAACTAGGCCCCAGCAGTGACCTCTGGACACTTCACCAGGAACAGCCTCATAGCTCTTACCTGGGCTAAGCCCGGCTGTGACCAGCTCAAGCAAAGCAACTGCTCCAGGCTCACTGGGCCCTTGGAGATGGGGAGGTTGGGCAACCACAGAGAAGTAGATGCACATGCTAGGTCCGCTGGGATTGTCCATACCCAGCTGGGGTTTTGCCAGGCACACATAGAACTGAGGCCAATTCTGCAGTTGGGTCTGTCAAACAGTCCCTGATGAGGGACTCTGCCTGCAGCCCTTCAGGGCAGCAGCTGCTCTTCTGCCACCAACTGCACAGAGAAGTTCAATGGGAGGGGACCTGTTACAAAGAGTGTCCCCAAAACTCACTGCAACAAGCGCCCGTCCCGAGAGGGCTAGTTCTTAGGACACTGTCTCTAGTCAGCCCCAGGTGCCTTACAAAGCTACTGCCTACTAACGGGCAGAGCTCCTGTGGTGCCTAACATGGCAGTTCTGGCTCAGTCACTAGGAGCATGTCAGGGCTTGGCCAGATGTAGGAGAGCTTGTTAGGATATAGAGCTGGGCAACGGTGAGAACGGTAGGGCTCCAACACAATGGAAAGGATTTTCCAAGGGACCTAATGGAGTTAGGCACCCAAATCACTTTGAAATTGGAGTTGGACTCTTAGATTCTCAGAGGCGTCTATGGAAGTTCAGCCTAGAGATCAATGGGGATTCTGTCACGGTAGGTTCAATCTATGCATTTCCATTGGAATCAGACCCCACATCAACACAAGTGCACTGGCTGGAGGGGAAACCCCTGCTAATACATTGAAAGACGCTGCTGTTGTACGTGCTCTCGTAGCCACTAATGTTTCAATCATGATGTTGTGTGATTTGGTTGCTAGTGGCTAGAATTTGGAACAGCGCACACCCAGCAGTAGGTCAGAAATGAGGAGAGATGCAATTATGCTGTCTAGGGCTACTAGAGGGCAGAAGAGTGGGACAGGTGTAGTGGTTTTGCCCAATGAAGAGAAGCCAAAGTGGTAGGGCAAGAAAGGAGATGTTATGTTGCCAAATGACCAACAGAGGGAAGTGGAAAGGGAGGTGAAGCTGTATCATAGTGTATGAGTGGTGAGTAAAGAGCACTGAAGAGAAAAGGACCTCAATGCTATGTAATGAACTGTGGATAGTAGCAGATGTTAAGTAGTGAGAAATGGTCTATTATACTAAATAATGGGCACCAGGTGACATAAGAGCCAAGAATGGGAAAGCCAAAA